>NC_072735.1:65512496-65819900 GCF_026930045.1 Uloborus diversus | reverse complement strand
TTAAACTGAGCTGTCAAGAGTAATTCATTTTTAAACCATCATTTCCAATAACTTCGCAGCTATGAGAATCTTTCGCAACAGAATAGGGGACACTGGGGATGCTTGATCTCTAGAGATACATGATCCCATAGCCAAAAATGTACCAAAATCATAAAGTAGAGATTTGAAACCTGACTATTATATTAAAGTTATACTTGTACATAAAAACTGACAACATTTTGTTTTTTTTTTTCAGCCACTTTGTTTTAGCTCAAGAAATGATTGGCTGAATGTGTAAAGGGATTTTTTTTTTTTTTTTGAAAAGCATTCCGAAGTTTATATTATCCGTTAAATACAACTTAAAAAAAATTCCGAAGTATAATGTTAAAGTATAGACGGTCTTAAATAATTGAGACATAGTAAATTTCCATTTATTAAATTGCCACTGATTGTTAATAATAGAACAATCATGTTTGTAAAAATCGCATACTAGGAATACCTAATCCCTTCGTGTAGAGGGATACATGATCCCAGGGATAAAATCTCCATATGACAATATAAACACAATGAAAACAATGTAAATGTTGTTTACTTACTTGACATTAACTTTAAACATTCAAAACCATGTTAACATAATAAAATTTATCATAGTTAGTGATAGATTTAATCAATCACTGCATTAATATGCTAAACAATTAAATAATTAGTTCGCACTTGTAACATACAGAATACCTCAAACATCTAAACATAAATTAACTCTAGTGATAAAATATGTTCTGATCAGCCAAATCAGCTTGAACAAGTTGAAATACATGACAAATCTTTGTTTGAAAGAAAAAAAAATTATTTTGCTATAAGTTTTCTAAAGTGAAAAGGTAACACGTGCTAAATCAATCTATTTTTCCTGAAAAATTGACAAAAGTGTAGAAAATGAGAATGAATGTGTTAAGTTGCATGCATCCAGATGGGTTGAGCTGAACTTTAAGAACTACAACAAACGAATTGGGTGCCTTTGACTTTTCAGGTTTGAAAACATATGAGATGAGCTTTCTTTTTTATAAGTACACTTATAGTTACATTTTTCTTTCCTCTTTTTAAAAATTAATTCAATTGATAAAACTGATTTTATTATTGCAAGACAAGATGATTGCAAATAAGATGATTTTGGTGTTTGTCATCCTATTTTTTTTTTACTTGTTGTAATTTTAGCTTCATTACGCTACTTAAAAAAATTGCTAATTTTATTTATGAAACATAGTATTTTTTGTTCACAACTGTATTGGATAGTAAGTAATTGATCAAAAGCATCATCATGCAAGCAAGTTCATGAAAGTTGTGCACATCTTTTTCACAAATGTCTAGTGAAATTTGAAACTATGTTATTTTGTGTTCACGTTATTATAATCTAATACAGAAAATTAGAAATGGTGCTATTTTTTTAGAAACATTATGTAGAAAACTAAAATCCATAAAAAAATTGCCGATGCAATGAAAAGTCTATGTATTTTCTAAGTGGGATCAAGTATTCCGCATGAAGTGATCATGTATCCCTTGATGTGGGGATACATAATCCCTTTATGAAATTTTTGAAAAACATTATTTTACCAAAACTCTCTGTTTAATTTCAAATGAAAAAATACTTTCAGATAGAGAAAAAATTACCTATGTTTACGTACTTTTAAAAAAGAAACTGATAATTTGCAGCAGAGAAAAAAAATGAAAACTAAAGAAGGCATCAAGTATCCCCAGTCTCTCCTACATATTTAAGAACTTCCAAAATGCCTTATAATTTAAGTCACCGAAAAAATGTTTAATAACTTAAATGTAAGTGATATGCACAATCATTTAACAAGAAACTTTACTCATTTAAGCACTTTCATAACCAAAATTAAATACATCAGAAATATTTAGAAAATGTGAAAAATTGATTTGTTTGAAAGTAAAATTATCTTTGATGTACCGGTGAAAACACCAATGAAGTGTTTTAGAGGTAGCCAAGGATTTCCTTCCTTCTATTAATAAAATTACTATTGGATAATATAAAGCATTGATTTTAAAAATTGATAAATTAACTCACTAGAAAACAAAATAATAAAAGAGAATGTCAAAGCATTAAACTTTCTTTTGAAATGTCCTTATTCTATGGTACTTCCTTGTTTTTATTTTCTATATTTTAAGCTTAATACCTTATGCCATAGCCTTTACCATGGTTTAATTGGCATACTGCCTTTCATTAATCGCCCGTGATAAGCAAAAACATCCCACCCCCTCTCATCAATGTAAACGTACCGCATGCATTGAGTAAGTAGATAAAAAAAAATGAGTTGTTACCTTTTCGGACTTTAAAATACTTGAATTATGCAACAACAAATACCAAATACGCATAATTTCTAGTGTATATTTTCATTCTAAAAAGAAAATATGTTTTTCTAAAAGCACTACAAAACATCCAGATTCGTATAAAAAAGAGCGCCTCCTAGACAGCGGACGATTAGTTGAATCAACTTTTCCGAAACGTAGCCTGTCATCTAGTCGGCTGGAGTCTTTTGGTTGTGTTCACTCCAGGTAACTTAGTTGAATAAACTTTTCTTATAACAAGCCAATTCATTCGAGCAGCTGCTCAACAACGCTGTTGAAACTGAACTGAGTCAACTCAATTAGTTTACTAGTGTGTAGAGCGAACGCTCGGGAATGTCCGATGAGATTAATCAACTAAAATGTTGATTCAACGCATCGGCATGAGAATGGTAGTGGCACATGTGCCTTATGAGTTAACTCTCGTGTGGAGGATGCCGGGGTATTCCTTCAGTTTCCTACCAGGTTACACTTCCTGATAACCGCCAGTTCGGAAGTTGATTGAACTAAGTCGCCTTGTGTGCTTTAATCGTTATAATTTTGAGAAAATCATTAATAGTTTTGGAATGAAGTGAAATTTGCACGATCGAATTGTTTGGAATTTTTCATTCAAGCTTTATTACGCAATGTAATAAATTTTATTACAACTAAAAGGGCTTTCTAACAAAAATAGTTCATAATTTTGCTATCTAACCGATTGTATAATGTAAACTGATCACTTTTCTTGTTTTACAATTGAATGTTTTTTCTCTTCTTTCAATGCATTTATGTCGGAACAACACTATACTGCCGTGCTAAGCGCAAAAATCGTATCTGTATTGAATTCTACTTGAGTTCAATAGGAGAAATTGCCATTTAAAATTTTGCGCCTCTATGTATTTGATTCAGATGTAACTTATCCAATAAAAAAAATTCAAAACATTTCCCATTTACAAATTCCCACAAAATGTTGTATTTAGGTGAAATATGTAACTAAGAACCACCTAATGAATTTAACTTAATTTTGGCAAAAAGTGTAGGTACGACTTTTGTGCTTAGAACGGCAGTGTACCGGAGTCTTCAACCTTTGCTTCTGGGCCGCATTTATTTTATTTTTTAATTGGTTACCAACCTTTATCGTGCGAATAAGCTTGGGTCACAGTTAGGGATTGCAATACCGGTCGATATACCGGCATACCGAATACCGGTATTTCGAGCAATTTTGCAATTTCGAAACACCGGTATTGTTATGGTAAAATACCGGTATTATCGGTTTTTGCTAAAAATAATGTATAGTTTCAATTAAAGAATATTCAATTTAACTTATGAAATGTCTACTTATATTTTTAAACGTGCATTTCTTTTTCTGTGCTACAGATTCAAACCCAATCTAATAATGTAAAAATTGGTCTTCAAAAGCACGAATTAATAGAATAACATTAAACCAAATTAGCGAAAAATTGCAAAATTATATTGTCATTACTAGATGGTGAGATGAATCGCATTTTCGTGCTCTTTTGTGGTCCATGTTTTTATTTTTTACATTTCCCCGATCACTCACTTTCCTATTATGAACGTTAATTTCGAGTGTAATTTTGAATGCATTTGTTCTATGTCTTACGAACCATTTATTCGAACCATCAATTATAGTGACACTTTATGATTTTTTTTTAATTATTTGTCTTAACGGTACTAAATTTTGAGAAAAATTTTATTCTTGTCAGCATAACAAATAGTAATTTGTTGTCACATTCTCGCCAGCATTGATTTGTTGTCTTCTCTCACTATTTGGCTTTATAATTGGCAATATAATATTTAAAAATTATATAGTGCCTTGAAAAATTGCATAGAATTAAGCATAATCAATTGAAACATATTTTCAGATATTTACATAATTATAAATAAAAATAATTTTGAAAAGAAAGCGAAAACGAATAAAAGACACTAACAAGGTCAGATTTCGTCAAGTTTACTATAAATTTCAAACTAAAGAGCTAATAAAAAGCAAACAAGAGCTAATAAAAGCTCCTGCTCAAGAGAAAATGATGTTAATATTGGAATATTTAGTAGGGTCACCCGGGGGAAATTATGGGTCACTCTGTTTCATGTTTCCGGGGTAAATAATGGTCACCAATTTTTTACTGTTAAAAATTGTTTTTACAAAAAAAAACTAAATTATGCTAAGTCATCCTTATTATACATTCAATTTTTCTACATCAAAATCAAAAACAATGCAACATTGAAGTAAATAATAGAAAAAAATATTTTCACACTTCTATAAAAAAAACATCTTCAAAAAAGATTGTCTCGGAAAATCGTGATTTTTTTTCAACATTCGTGTAGGTGAAACACTTTTGAAGGAACAATTTTTTGGTGCTGTTTTGTAATAGCAAATGGTCTAAGCTTTTCATACCAACATATACATTTTTTCTTCTTTTGAAAAATAGTTATTATTAAAAGTATACTGATGTATACCCCAGTTTAGTGGGGTAATTCTGTGTCACCGGGGTAATTCTTGGTCAGTATAGTTTCTGATATTTTAGATGTTTTTCTTATTTATTTCTATGTCAGAAATATCAGTATTAACTTCAACTTATATAATTTTCTGTGCCAAACTTTCACTTAAAAGGAAATTTTAATGCTCCAAGTGCAACATTGGATGATATATCATCCTCAATTACTGCTTAGTATGCCCTTTTGGCTAGCAAATCTATTCCAGCTTTGAAGATCAACTAATTCAGCATGCAATAATGGCACACATCAAGTACTAAAATAAGGAACAAATTAATATGAATCACTAGAGTACCAAAAAGGGGGAAAATTCAATAGTTATAACAAATCTTGCATCCCTGAACTGCAAGAGAAAAAAAAAAACAGAAGAGAAATCAAATGCAAAACTCAGATGTAGTCATCGAGAAAAACCCTGCTTGCAAAAAAATACAAATACCTCAACAAGCTGCTTTAGACAGCCCCTAAATGCAAAATGGGCTTATTTTGGAATAGTATTGAAGAATATACAATACCTTAATTGTGAAAAATATTTAAAACACATCTTTCAAAAATGTTAAAGGATGGTGTCACAATCGAATTCATTCTGTACTTGAACATCAGATAGGCTTTCTAATGAATGATTATAGCGATATATTGTACAATGAGAAAGTTACCTAAAATTTGGACAAGGAAAAAGCAGAAATGTATTTTCTGGAACAAGGTGTCGGAAATTTTGTTTGTCCAAGCGAGACATTTTTAGAAGTAGTTTGAAATAAGTGTATTTTTTCAGTCTAGTTGATTGAAATTGTAAAAAAAAACCTTGCAGTTGACAGAATCATGATGGTTGAAGTTAGCATACAAATATTAAGGAAATTTATTCACGCAATCGTGGGTTTAGAGAAAAGAGCAATAACTAATTGTAGTCGACTAGTAAGAGTAACATCAAATTATTTCAATTTTAATGTTTTATTTCTTTAATATAAAATTTTTTATCCTTAAAAAAAAAATCTCTTTGTGAGCTAAAAAACAATAATTTAGAATAGTTAATTACTTTTTACAAGGATTACTTTAAAAAAAGGGGGTGAGCCATATTTACCCCATGCGTGTCCCACAATAGCCCCGATCCGGGGTAATTCTTGGACTTTCATTTAATTTAAATTTAAAATAAATAATAATGCAATTTTAGGTAAAGGGATTATTTGAATAATTTCTAAATTATAGAATTTGGCATGGAGTAAACTTGAATAATTTCTAAATTATTCAAGTTTACTCCATGCCGAGTTAAATCCTTTTATCTTTTATACTTAAGAAAATATTAAGATGTTACGAGTTTTTGACATATATTTCCCCCTTCTGACCCTATATCTAGTATCGTTTCTCGGTAATAAATTACAACTAGCTATAAATTTAAAAAATAATAATGATGATTATAATAATACATACAATACAAAAGAAAAACACACACACACACACAGACAAAAAGGGTTTATCTACAAATAACAAGTAAGAGAACAAATTACTTGAAGATGAAGGACTTCCAGACAATTAGAGGAGGTATATCTTTTTTTTTACTATTATTGATTTTTTCTTGTGGCATTTATTCCTTCATTTTATGTTCATATTTGTTCACAATACGTTTTCATAAATAATACAATTTTTGTACAAAATTATGGAATGTGGCAACGAAACAATATGTTTTCAAGCAGGTTTTGAGAAATTTCAAATACCGGTATTAATACCGGTATTCCGGTATCACGTTTTAAAAATACCGAATACCGGTATTGACTTTTTGGTCCAGTATTGCATTCTGTGGTCATAGTTTAACTTTCAAAGCGTCATTTATGCACTTTTTTTTTATTATGTAAGTAGAATAGGGTAGACGGTACTTTCTAACGGACACCTATGTATTTGTATGCGTGGATTCGAAATCTACGGCAAATTTCGGAGTTATTTCTGTCGTGGATAGGTAAAGGGGTTTTGTCGTGGATAGGTAAAAATTATGCCATTTATTGTACGTTAGCTTTAATGCACAAGATTGCTTATTTTCTTCCGTTGGAAAAGAAAAGTGTGAATAAAACGTCGAATACCAACGTTCCCCTATTGTTGGTATCGAACCCAAAACGCGTTCTTTCAAATATCTCGAAAACTCATTTCTGCATATACTAATGTTTACCTGCCCGCGGCAGAGTTGATGTTTTGTGACGCGGCCAGAAGCATTGATCTGAACTAGTTGTGCGTCGTGTTATAGGTGTTTGTTTGTTCTACAGTTCCGATATTATTATTTTTTTTTCAGTACAATAGTAATGAGATTGCACCATTCTTTTACTTTAAAAATATAACTTTATAAGTTACAATTTCTCCTGTATAAACGTTCAATGCTTTTTTTTTTCTGTATTTATTCGATTACAAGTAAAATTAATGCGTGTGATCATGAATGAAAATCAATTTGGAAAAGAGAGAAGCAAATACGCAAAATATGCAATATTGGGAGAAGCAGGTTTCTTTTTCTTCAAGGAAGAAGAATGGATAAGTGAACTTAAAGATAAGAATGGTTCTATGTGTGTTCATAGCGCAAGGTCCATCTTCAAATGATCAGGGGGGTGAACAGTTGGTTTGGCGTCAAAAGAAGTCTCAAATCGGCTCATATACTTGTAGACTTGTTGGTGATCGGAAAAAAGAGCATTATTTGTCTGAAATGCATAGAGTTTATTTATAAAACGCAAACACTTGTTTTATATTGTCATTTTTGTGGTACCCTATAACAGAGGGCATCCCGGGTGAGCAAATTTTTTCCAGAGTTTTTTCAAAACTAAAATTCATGGCTAAAGTCTATGTTTAAGATTTTAAAATAATATGATCCTAATCTTAGAATTTTATTATTCGTTATAATTTCGTGATTTTTTTTCTTGATCTTGTCAGTTGTAGATGAAAAAGACAAAAAGGGCCCTATATATATGTATATTCGGTACTTTTACCATGGAAGTAATAATTCAATCCTCACGAATTTTTTCAACTCTATGTATGTAACAGTTTTACTATGTTTCGGTTCTGTTTATACAAAATTTTCGATACCTTCATTTTCGCGAAAATTACAGCTCGCGAATACAACTGCTTTTACACTGCTTTAGAAATTTTTCTACAGTTTTAGGACAATATTGGAGAAAACACTACTAATATACTAGTGGGGATTGACGAAAAAAAATCTGGAAAAAATTTTCCTTGAACGGGGGGGGGGAGGTGAGGGAAAGACACGCGTGCGAGCGGAAATACAGGAAACAACAAGACAGCTGAAATTAACCAAACATAGCAAAAGGATTATACATGAACTGAATATTTAATGTTAAATAGATTGAACTAGCAATGTTTTCGTCAGAACTTAGCACAATTATCTTTTTTATGACTTCTTTACAGTATAATATATTTTGTAGTGGCGCAAGTCCATTTATGTAAAAGTAGTCGAAGATACTATCAAACAAATAGAAAGAAAATTTAAAACTTCTGTACCTCTTTCTGATTTGAAATTCTATTTTGAAAGTGAAAAAAATAGGAATTATCTTCATTCAAATTCTATTTATAGGAAATAGTAAATAAAATATAAAATAATAAATTTTAATAAATAATAAATAATACCCATAACAGAGATTTTTTCCCTTACGTTTTCTGACAATATTCAGTTTTCAGCTTAATATAAAGGCAGAAAATGTTACTACATTCCGTTTTTTTTATGGAAATATTAATAATTAAAATATGCATACGAGTTATATTTTATGAAACATTTTTTAATGTAAATCCTTACGCGTATTAAAAAGGAAAAAAAAAAGCAGAATATAGTCAGTTTCAAGTAATTACTCATGTCATGAAAGAAATTGTAGATGCTCATTGGACAAGGAAAATTATTTAAACAAAAAACCAGACTTTTTAATAGTTGACATAAAGCAATTTTCTTAAACAAAAAAAAAATTGCCTTCCTCGCCCTCGCCGCCTGCGACGTTGGTGCAACCCACTTGCTGCGAGTTGCCACTTAGCGCTTGACGGGCCCAACAGTTCAGAGTGGCGGGTTGGTACGAGAACGTAACTATCCGCCAATATCTAAATCAAATGATCAGGGAGATCGTTGTTGTTAAGAAAAAGTAAAAATTCATAACGTTGATGAAACCCAAAAAATATACTCCAGTTACTAATATAAAAGTCGGTAACATAGTAAAATAAAACATGGAAGTCTAACCATTTGATTTCATTAATAGATGTATGCAGTAAAAAGAAACTCGCGGGCATCTATTCCGGAACGCGGTGCGACAGGTATCACATTTTGTAAGCTTCAGAAGTCGCACCCCATAATCTTAGAGCAGGAATTAAAATAGAGGGAGCAAGTCAAATCATTGGCTTAGCAAAAGCTGACCCAAAGACCCCAAATCACGTGACTCAATAACGACGAATGATTGGCACATTTTGTGTGTGAAACAAGCGATAGAAATCTGATTTCTTCCAATGCTTTGCTTTAAAATCTATCACGTGACTTGGGGTCTTGGTTTCATGAATGAAAGTCTTCACTTCCTCCATTTTACCTCTCCTCAATGCCCATAGTTGCTTATCCTTGCAAAAGAAGCTAGAGTATCCATACGGTATTTTTTATAGTACGGTATTTTACGAGTTTACGGTATTTAGAGCACAAAAACTTATTTAGCGTTATCTGTTTAAAAGTTTCGGTTAAGAAATTATAACTCTAAATAACAGTTGTACAGCTAAAAGTAATATTTGAATCGGGACTAACGTTATTACTGGTTAATGGAATCTCATTTTGCACCTCTACTACACTCCTGACTGCCGCCTATCAATAATTGCTAGATGGGGTGTCGCATCTAATCCGGGTGCGGTAACTCTTCTGATTGTTTATCGAAAAACATGTTCCTGTAAATTCCTAAAAACCTAAATGATATTTTCATATGTGACTGATACAATTCTGAATGTACCTGAGCAGCTAAATACTTTCTTTTTTAACATTGCCCATAGGTGAGCGTCAGGTGATTCGAAATAAAGGAAATGAAACGTTTAACGTAATATTATAAGACATTTGAGTATCCGGTGGGACCTAATTGAGGATTTATTCTTTAACCTCCCCCGAAACGTTGACTTTTTTCTTTTTTAACCATAGAAAAGGACAAAAACCAGCCGTATCCAACCTCAAAATTTTTTTCTACTAACACAATTGCTTTTAAGAAGCTTATCTTAGCATTTAAATTGATTCAGATTAATTAAAAATCTTATTATGGTCTCGAAATTGTCATCTTTTCTTTTATTTTCAGATTGTGCCTTTAAAATGTAAAAAAAAAGTCACATCTTTTTATAACTTTTTTATAGCTGACAACTAGTTATAAGTAGTAATTATGAGATAATTTCGTTGCATATTAGATCCAGACGTCCAACTCTTCAAAAATAATTTTCTTGTTATTAAGTATGAAAACTTTTACAAATATAGTAGTCTAAAGTGAGATACTCTTTTTTTCCTCTTATGTTGCATTTTACACGATCGTCTGCAACATAATCACCGGGAACCAACACCTGTGCAGAAAACCAGAGGGCCGTGTATGAGCAAATTCCCTAAACTTTCCACGAAGATTAATTAACGATTAATCATGGAGCAGAATTGGAACACCTCCAAAATTTCCCTCACCTTCGTACAAGTGATTTCTTAGTGGAAGGAGACCAGAAGGTGAGTTCGAATCGCCCGAAAGATTTATGTTATCCGGATGGAATATACATACACAACCCCGACAGGGACGGACGGACACACAGAAGCCTCCACACGATGGGAGCCAATTGCCGCACCGTCACGTGCTAATCTGGAACGATAAAGCTTCCGTGCGCGCGTTCGCTCCCAGACGATGGAATTAATCCTCGTCAAGCTACCTCCAGTTACCATGGTAACCTCCTCTTAACATCCTCTCCTACCTTTGGGATTTTATTAGAGGGGAAGAGAAAGATTCCAAAGACCCCTTAGAAGGGAATGCAACTGCTGTCCCCCCGGGCCCACCAGATCTAACCCTATAGCTACTGATATGGCAAACGACTCACATGTAGATTAACCGCCCACCCTACTTTAACAACACCCCCTCTTTGGCTTTTATCACCCCCTGAACCAGAAATTCCCCATAGGGAAAACGCAGGATCTATATCCCTTTTTTCATTTAGCTTCATTCTTTTATACGAGATGTATTTATTGGGAGCTTTTCTCGCAGGAATGGAATGCTATTATTATTAAAGGGAATTCGGATTCAAATTGGTGTGTGTATACATTCCTTTTGTTCCAAATGCGCTTTTGGAATAAATATTGGAATGAAAATAGACTGAAATAGGAGAGAAAGGTAGTACCTCCATCTGATATCTCGGTTCACAAATGTAAACAGTGACTTGATTAGCAGCATGTCGAATGCTATTGGTCTTGTTTGCAATCGCAATAGCATGATGCCACATTAAATCATCTGAGGTACAAATAATCTTTTTTACTTACAAATGCAGGTGAAAATATGTTTGACTGGAATATTTTTAATTGAACACACTAGGGACATTTGCAAGAATCCTGTAATCGGCATGATAATTTTATAATATGTTTTGGTAATGTTTAACATGCAGAGAAAGGCTTCATTGTGACAAGGCTGAACTCGATCCGGTAACTTGACAGTTTTACTGTTAAGACTGTGTCATTTCAGGGGAATGAAGAAACGAAAAAGTGGTTGAAAATTAACGCTATCCACTGCAGTTTAGGGTTAATCCGCTGGAGTTAGGGTTAAAATTTCAATTATCAAATATTCACGAAACAGGCAATTGCTTCGTTGAAATGTAGAAGAGTAGAAGCAATTTTCACCCGTCATACTTTGACGGGCGAGTTTCCAGTTGAAGAAATACTTGCGTATAATATTTAAAGCACAGAGATTTAGATAAAACCTATAAAATGAATGTCCTTTTTATACAGCAGAAAAGAATAACTAATTCCGTCTGTCTAGTCACTTCGTTCATTGCCACGGAAAACATCTCATAAAGAATTCTGAAGACTCTTAATTTATTAGAAAGTAGATGACACTCATGACGTCAGAACGATTCTGTCTAGACTGATGTTTCTGACAAATGAATCATAAAAGAATAAATATATATCTTACCGTCCATACTTTAAAAAAAAGGCAACACGTGTTATTTGTATGACACTAGGAATGAGATAAAAAATGTTCAGGTCATCTTTGCTACTTTTCAGACTAGATTTTTTTTTTTTTTTAAATGTTGCTAAATGCTATAAAGAATAAAGTAGAAAGCACCTTCCGACTAAAAACTATTGTGCCGAACCAAATCAATTCATTGAATTGACATTTTTAAGTAAAATTTAAAGCATTAAAAATCCATATCAGACGCAATGTGTGACACTTCAGAACGTAATAAAGAAATTTAATTTATGTTTCAATAAAATTAATTAATGTCCATTTATTTATTTACTCTAATTTGGAAAATAATTATCAATTTAAAAAATGTGTAATTTTTTATTTAATGAATGTTTTATTATTTTAAGTAATAACTATTATTGAGTGATTATTAAATTACGTAAGCATTTAATCCAACCTTTTAGGCAAGAAAACATCGTTCGCAAACGTTCGAAAATAATCTGTAATTCGGAAAAAACGTTTGACGTCGATAATTATAATCTAGCAATTAAAACCTTTTTTCCAACATTTATATATGTTTATACAGTAATTTGTTTGTTTTTTGTGTGTCTTATTAAAAAGGACTTCTATCTTACTTTAGCGAACTTACGCTCGGACGATTGATCGCTCTAGGTTTGAATGTAACAGTGTGCCGGCTCCTATCTTGTGAAGGCCGTCCGTATCTAAAGGAAGTGAAAATATAAGTCACGCTTCGGTAGCAAATATTTGGTATGATTCAAACCGTTGACCCATTTAAAACGAGTTTAAGCCTATGGGTTACTTTTTGGCTCTCTAAATGAAAAGTTTCTGACTATAATCATGTGATCTGTCGACCAACTGAATAGGGGAAGGTTGTCGTCAATGAACCGGTTCCATGACTAGACCGGGAAGATATTTCCCGTCCCAGAGTTTGTGCGGACGCGTAATCAGTTTTAGTACCTTCCTTTGTCTGAAAACAGTCTGCTGCAGAGTCGTCAAGAAGCTAAAATTATTTCATCCTATTGTTAATCGGTCAGAAAAAATTTCTACCGTTACCTTACTAATTATTGATATTTTCATTTTGTTAAAACATGCTTTGGATATCATTGATCAATTAAACGTGAATCTTGACTTAAAAGAGTGTCTTTTCATGTAGAATTCCCCATACTTCATGTTTCATCATGATTCGTCACAGCAGTAACACCAATACGAATATTCCAAATGACGCAGTTGCGATCATTGGAACTCGAGGGGTTTTCACGAATGGAAAATCTGACAAAGTGATTCATTCATGGAAAATCTCAAATACTGTTGTAACTTCAGCTTAACTACCTTTGAAAATTGCTCAATTGCTTTAAAATAAATATAATAATGAAAATAAAATCTGAGTAATACATGAAGACTCTTATACTTTATGATAATTTCAAGTAAAATTTTTTTTATAAAATTGATTAGAAACTTAAAACATTATAATACGGTTTCAAATACTTTTGCTGTTACAGAAAAAGGCAAAAATTAGTAAAATATGCCCAATGGACAAGTGAAAGCATGTTACGTGCTACATTTGCTTACAGAAATGGTGGCATGAACCTTAATGAAGTCTGCCGACAATATAGAGTCCTGAAAGCAACTTTAAACAGTCGCGTGGAAGATAAAAACCGGCTTGTTGTTACCTTAGTCACTTACTAGAAATTTAGGGGATAATCCCTCAGAAATAGGAATATGAGTAGGGATTCATATTTTGAAGCTAGAGAAGACGTTTTTGGAATTAATTCCGAAAAATTGGGGGAACTGGCCTTTCAAGAAGCTGAGAAAAATAACATGTCCCACAGATTTAATTAAGACAAAAAGTCTGTTAGTACTATATTCTCTAGTAATTTGAGACTTAAGCTTCTGGTTCTAGTAATAAAATGGTCAGTAAGTTCTCTAACATTTTAGAGAACAAGTACAATCTCGCGTCGAACGAAAATTTTAAAAATCGATTTAACAAAATTCTCAACAGTTCAAAATAGGTTAAAAAGATGTAAGCTAAAAACAGTGTTGCACAGGTTGGGAAAATATCAAGTGGAAAACGAGGTGTGATGACTACAGTTGTGTGTTGTGTGAGGGCTGAGGGTTTTTTTTTTTTTTTTTTTTTTTTTTTTTATGATCCTCTTATCCGAAAATAAAACATTTTAAAAAATAAATCTATTTTCTGCAACTTACTGTTATTGGTAGTGTTTATTGATCACCTGTTATAAATTCTAGTAAGTTACGGACTGATTTTTTGATTTGAGAATGTGGTCCATCGATGGAAACTCGATTGTCCATCCATAGAAACCGGTAGCCATGAATAGACCACATACTAAAATATTTATTTTTAATTTTCATTCTTTATTGTGTATATTTATCATGAAAGTGAATATTACTATTAAAAGAAAAATATACTGAGAAATTGTTCCTATAATTAACGTGAAATTTGAGTTGGATTTCCTTTCTAAAAAAATCGAAAACTGTTATGTGGTTCATTGACGGCAACTTTCCCCTATTAGTCATTTATCTAACAAAGTGATTTTTCATAACTATTTTTTCTCATAAATATATTTAAACAAATGTAATAAATTTATATAATCAAGTCAAATGTAGAATCCGTATTATTTCTTGACCACAATCTTTTCTTTCATTTGGACAGCCAGCGTCTGTTTTGGGTCAAAAAGGAGGAGCTGTCTTTATCATGATTGGTGTGTTACTCGAAATTGCCATCGGTCGCCTTTCACTTCCAAAATATGAAAAGAAACTAGACATATATGAAAATATATAAATTTACGATATGAGACAATTAACAGCGTGTAAGCAGGCATGATGGCTTAATTTAGCATTTCCAATCTTTAATGACTGAGAACTTATCTCAAACAAACTTGAAAATGCACCACGGAGTGTGATTTAGGGCATGAAGTGAAAAGAAAGAACTCTACAAAACACAAATACATGCATATTACAAGTTATATTAGGCAGTGAGAAGCAAAGGGAGTAGAAGTAAGTGGACATTTTTATGTTTTGAGTAAAACGCGTTTAAAGTTAAGGTCCTAGTAGGCTCTCATTGCAAAGATTTCTAAATCATGCTATTTAGCAGCATCTGCCAGGGCTGCTAGTACTATCCCTTTTCAGACAGAGAAGAGGTTCATCTACCATTTGTACTGATTATCTCCATTTTAATTTTGGCACTTACATCCCTTTGCTTCTCACTGCCTCATATGAAAAACATAAATAATATAAACCCACGACTTATTGAATTCGGTAAAAAAGGGGGGGGGGCACCGTTTACATCATAACGAAATTACGTTTCGATATTTTTTTCATAGGGTACTGTCACGTTATGTACCAGCAGTGTCAAATACTGAAAACAATAATAATATCTAGACATGGAGCGAGTTTTTCAACGTTGCCAAGGTAGGGAACGGCTGTCAGAATGAAAGCAGAGATTGTGAATCTCTACAAAGTTCTCTACTGGCGAATTAATTGCTATCACGGTAAATTTTAATGGGTAGGTTTCCTTCAGTCAGAAGAACTACTTGTAGTCATTGAAATGGATAGAATGAGCAAGAAAAAATACATGGACCCAGAAAATACTTTGATTTTTCCAATAGTTTCATTTAAATAATTTTTTTTAAATGTCCGATTTTTCAAAAAATGCGTGGCCCTTATGACGTCACAAATGATGCAATTTGGCGCATCTTTCTGCTACGTTTCCACGTTATGATAATCAATTAGCGAATTAAAATTGCGCTCTACGCTTGCTATATCAACCATATCGTTGCCAATACACGTGAGTAAAAATGCGAATTAAATATTTTGTTCTGTGAATGGCAAAATTGAATGGCATTTCCTCATTTGTGATGTCGCACGACAGAAGTGTAAACAATAAAAACGCACCGATCTAAGTAATTATTTTAAAATCTTAAAATTAAATAAATTATTTTAAAAATGGTTAGATCCAATGTTTTTAAGTATGCTTTTTCAGAAAGAAATACTTTTAAAATTTTGAAAACGACCCGATTGCCTCTGCTTAACTAAATTTGCGAAAAACCACCGTGTTGAAAATGTACTTGGCTGAACGTCGAACTGTTCAGGAATCCAAATAGTCACTTCAATGTGTCAAAAAAGCTACCACGCTGGCAGTTAAAATCCAACCATACAACTCAATCTAGTCATTTTTAGTCAGAAATTAAATCCAGAAGTTGACAACCAAAGCAAGAAGTCAGTTAGTAATTCTTTTCATAACATTCACATTTTGAAACAATAAAAAAAATGTGCAATGCCATTGACGAAATCCTTATTTTATTTTTCTTTTACGCAAAAATTTAACTTTTTTAAAACTACAACGATGAACACGACTTAATGCATAAGGTGATCTTGAACTCCAACAAAGGTTTAAAAAAAAGAAGGCGTTAAGAAATAAATTTATTTGTTCAATAAATAAAACAAAATATTTGAGCTAAGGCTTATGAGCTGGGAGTAACATATGTGTGTCTATTTATTTATATTTGAATAACCCTAGATAACAAATGAGAACTATTGGATACAAACAAATTTTTTAATTTAAAAACTTTTGATTTATTCACTTCTGAAGTTCAACAATATATATATATATATATATATATATATATATATATATATATATATATATATATATATATATATATATATATATATATATATATATATATATATATATATATATATATATATATATATATATATATATATATATATATATATATATATATATATATATATATATATATATATATATATATATATATATATATATGTGTGTGTGTGTGTGTGTGTGTGTATGAGTAACTTTTCAAAATTAAGTCGAGAACCCCGATTTGTTTTAGACTTCAGACCCTAATCCAGTCTTGCACTTTAACAAAGGACTCATCTTGTAATGTGTCGTGTGCAATTAATTACTGCTTCTGAAACTTTTAAAATAAATATCACAACTTCAAGTTCTTAACATAAGCTAGAATTTCTTCCTTGACTAGGACACATTTTCTTATTTTCTCTTTGTTTGAAACAGAGCAAAATGTTTTAAAGCCAAGAGACAAGTTGTTGGGTAAATGCAGTGTCTCGAAGTCTTTGAAGACTAAGCATAGGCCAAAACTGCTTTCATAGATTATTTATTATGAAATGCAGAAACATTTTTTAAATAAGAGAATGAAAATATGGTTACCTAAACTCGCTTACATTATCGTCTAACTCTCATCAGTTCATGAAACTTAAAAGAATTAAAAATGACAGTATGTTAGGTGCCAATGTTCAAAACGTTTTTTGTTAAGCGACCGATAAAACTAGTATGTTGTGGCCATCACGAAACTTTCTTCTATATTTTTCTTTTTTTTCTGATCCCTCCCCATGCTTGACGAGGAAGCAATATTCCCAACAAAAACAAAATTACACATGCAAAAACTTGACGACCATCCTAATGTCTGAATTATTGCAAAAGCAAACAAAGAGCGAAAATTGAAAGTTATTTTAAAAGCCTTGCTTGAATTAATTACAAATATTTTATTTGTTGACAAACATAAGATGGCAACAGTTAAAAATTTTAAATCATTGAGATAATATTTCCTATCATTTCCATACAATTAAAATCACGAGAAATACGCAGACAATCTATTACGATTTATCTTTCTTATTGTTGCATTAATAAAAATATTTTTATTCGCAAAAAAAAAATCAACACCTCTTGGAACGATCGGCGTCAAAATTGAACCAAAGCCTGTTTACAAATGGATTCACATATATTCCAAATTTCAACCAGAACGTAGCATTACTTCTTGAGATAGGGCACTCAAAATGGAAAAAAAGAACGGGTGATTGCGCTACCCCCTTTTTAGCTGTTGACACAAAAATAAAATCAGTTCTTATACCCACTAAGGGCTACTTGCCGATAAATTTTTCTTTCATTCCGTTCATTATTTCTTGAGATACAGCAGTCACAATTGACGACAAAAAACGTTCTATAGCTCAACCCCCGTTTGAGTTATTGACACCAAAATTGAATCAGCAACTGTTCCTGTTAATACCAACATATGGACCAAATTTTGTTTGATTCCGCCAGTTACTTCCTGAGGAATAGCAAGCACGCGTAACTCGAAAAACGTCCCATTGCTCCACCCCCCTTAGAGGAATTCGCGCCAAAAACTAATGGGCACAAGTTCACATAGGGGCACATATGTGTACTAAATTTCGTTCGATTTCATGCGGTAGTTTTTGTTGTAGAGCGGCCACAAAAAACTGGTCACACACAGACGTGACACACATACATACACACACACACACACACACACACATACATACACACACACAGACAGACAGACATTTTCCAAAAATGGTCGAAATGAACTCAGCACACCTCAAAACGTTCGAATCCGTCAAAATTCGAAATTCGAAAATTTGCACGAATCCAATACTTTCTTCTATATATTAGATATAGAAGAAAGTAAAAAATGTGTTCTTTACTGTTTTACCCAAGTCCTTATATTTTTAACCTTTTTCAATATTTCTTGCTTATAGTTTATTTGAATCTCATTTAATTAAGGAATATTTAAAATAAGTTTACCTCATAATATTACTTTTAGACTAAGGGCCTTCATAATTTTATTTTCAACTGATAACTTTTGCTTAAGCCAATTCAGTTCACACATTTATTTTTCGCTTTGCTAATTCAAGAAAAACAATTTTAAAAAACATAAAAGGTATCACATCGGCAGCAAAAGTTATGTAATCGATTTACATACGTTTACTCAAATTAAATGAGTTGGATGTGCAATTGAAGCAGCGTCCCTTCCCTCCCCCAGAATTGCCTACGTTTGACAAAAATAAACTATGAATTCTCATCCCGTTTCTCAGTATGTATCAAATATCTGTACAATCAGTAGACATTCAGTATATTGGAAATTTAACACAAGTCGTAACATCCTTTTGCATGATATTCTTTGACTATTACGTACGTCTTCCTTTATACATGCAATCAAAATGCTAAACTTATGTACAAATAAAATAAATTTTGTTTCACAAATTAAAGCTTCCTAATACATACCGTTTGATGTTATTTTAAGTCGCATTTTTAATAGTTTTGCACTACACGTTTACGCACTTTTTTTTAAACCTCATTTAAAGAAGGAAAAGTTCAAATTTCATTTTATAAAATTTATGTCAATGTATTACGTATAGGTAAATTCGATTTAATATTTAATTTCTTTTCTGACGTTTTCTTAAATCGAATTTTTCACGATTTGCACTCTACGCCATTACATACGACTGTTTTTTTTTAATTAAAAATCTCATTTAATGAAAGAAAATTAAAAATTTTGTTTCGTAAAATTCAGCTCATAATATTATTTTTGAAAAAAAATTAATTTTAATTTGATTTCAAATTGATAACTTTTGCTTAACCTATTACTGATCATATACCTATTTTTTTTAAATTGCTAATGCAAGAAAAACAGGTTTTAAAAGCATTAAAATGTATGACACCGGCAACAAAAATGATGTAATCAAAAATAATTAACAATGTACAATCAAAAAGGCAATGCAACGTAATGCTGCTGGAGCGATGTAATCACTTAAATTCAACCTAAGCTCACTTTTGACTTTATTAGAATATTATTTATCTCCTCCGTTGCTTTCTAAAAGATCAGATCCCAAAGAAAAAGAAATTTCTTCTATTGTTGCGACTTAATATTATTTTTCCACATCCCGTCAGAAAAATAAGAAACAGAGAAAATGAAATCTTCGGCAGCAGCTTTAGCAGACGACTGGCTTTAAAATTTTAATGAATATATTGTGGACGGCAAAAAGAAAGTTATTTTGTTCTTTGGAATGGCATTATCACAATGTCTGTTTTGCTAAAGGGGGAGGTAAATTCATTTAAATTACAAATATGGGGAGTAAACAAAACGCAAGAAAAAGGACTCGAAACCAGGGCCGAGCCCTAGGTTTTCTTAATGAAAACTTCTGCATCAAGTAAGCTTTAAGCAATTATGTAAAGCAGCACAGTCGAAAACCCATGAAGATAGTGAAGGAAAAAAACTGCTCGAGAGTTTATCATCACAATAGATTCCCCGCTGTACGTACAAACGCTAGCCGTCGAGCCAACGAAGCATTCAATGACAAAGACAATTTTTACCTTTGAAAGCAACTTCTTCGTTAAAGACGAATGGCAACGCACACGTATAAAAAAATATCAAAAAGAATTATTTATCGATGTGGTGAAAACCTTCAAGTTTCTCGCAGCCATCTTTGGGCTGACGTCAGCAACTCGCGTAGAGATTAACTTGTGCGTAATTATGAATTTTTGTCGCAAGCATGCAAGAATGGAAGAGAGAAAAAGAAACTGAAATGGCAAAGACACACACTGCAGCATCTTTTGTGACTCTCAAAACAGTTCCAACAGAGGTCTTTTCGGAGAAAAATAACAAAAATTTAGCCTCCCCCTCTCCCCCCAACCCCCCACTGCAAATGCGTGAGATTCATTTTGTCGAGTTTATTTGCTCTCGAAAGAAAGTAAAAAAAAATATTAAAAAATACAGTGAGGTGAAATTTTTTCGGCTCAGCAAATAGTAATTTTACTTGTTCGCCCGCTGAGATGTTTTTCTTACACACAGCTTCACGCAGAGCTCATAGTTTTTTCTTTCCATTTTAGAGATTATAGATGTTTCAAAGAACGCAATCAAAAAGCATTTTCTATGCTAGAAGAATACAAAGCATTTGCTCACAATACTATTTACTACATTAGCAAACTCAAGTTGCCATTTTAAAACGCAGATTCATTTAAAAGTAATTTTCATCATAGGCGAAAAATCTATTTGTTAACATAATCTTCTTAAGAATTCTTTTTCTAATGCTCCAAACGCAGTTCCTAATCTTTTTTCCTTGCATTTCTTTTGAATTTAGATATATTTAAGGCCATCATCTTTAGCATTTATTTTTAATGATTGGTAAATAGCGAGCGGTAAAGCTATATTTGAATAATTTTTGCATTCCCTATTGAATTTAAAGCATATTTATGCCTTTTAAGAGCAAAAATATTTTAACATCACACTATAAAAATGAGAAAATAATTATTCGATTCACTAAAGTTACTGGTAAAAATATCTATTTTACCAGTAACTTTAATGAATCGAACAATTAAATAGATATTTATCAACTAGTCAATAACATTTTGGCATGAGACAAATAAAAAAACAAGAAATAAATACCTTATTAATTACTCCTGTTAGCAAAATAACATAACCATTTGAGAATAGAAAAAATAATAATTAAGGTCATTTTAAGATTTTCATTGTATCCAGGAATTTAAAAAACAGCGTGTGTTAAAATTCCAATTATTCATTGGAATATCATAAGGTAAATACTCAAAAAACAGGAAGGAACATTAAAAAATATATTCTAAGTAATATTGTGATTTTTTTCGCTTTTTAAACAATTTACTTATTATTCACGTCGAACTGTCTATGTCATCTTCAACAAGCTCCTATTCTGTGAGTTGACTGAATTCTCAGAACAATTAACAAATTTCTCAAAATTCATTTGCTGGAATTTCCAAAGCAATATACTAACTCTCAAAATCGTCGCTAAGCTCTTTTGCAACGAAGTTTGTTGCTAAGAACATTTCTAACTGCTCAAAATATTGTAGTAACTCTCAAAATTATTTACTAAATTTTCAAAATAATTTGTTAATTTCCCAAAATAGTTCAATAATTTCTCAAAATCATTTGTCTATAAAATTTTACTTCATTACACAATTGAAAAATATAGCTTTTTTTTTTCATTTTATTACACGTATATTTATTGTGTGAAATATTTCTCTAAAGTACTCGAGTAATGCCAAGGCGTGTAACGTTTTGTATTAATAAGACTCATATTACATAATTTACACCTAGTACCAGAATCGATTATTTCAGAAAGGGCGTAAGTCCTACGGAAATGCACTAGACTTACGCCTTGTCTGAAATAATCGATTCATTTATGATTCATCTGCAAGAAATAATATCTGTCATTCTGGAGGATATATCCAAACACACAAACAGACACGCGCAGAATCCTCATATAATTAATAGCCGATGATCGAGTAACCCGCGTGTTTCAAATATGAAACTTGCGCCACGGCATGATAATTTGATAATATGTTTTGGAAATGTTTATCATGCAGGGAAAGGCTTTATTATGACAAGGTTAAACACGAAACGGTAACTTAACTGTTTTACTGGTAAGACAGTCATTTTAAGGGAATGAAGAATCAAAAAAGTGGTTGAAAATTATCGCTCTCCACTAGAGCTTAGGATTAATCCGCTGGAATTAGGGGTAAAATTTCAAATATCAAATTATTCACGAAACGGGCAATTGCTTCGTTCAAATGTAGAATAGTAGAAGCAATTTTCACCCGTCATACCTTTGACGGGCGACTTTCTAGTAAATAATAATAATAATTACTGTTATTATTTTTATTTTTATTGCAATTATTATTATTATTATTATTATTATGCAGTTATATTTAGCAGTAAAATTTGAAGAAAGTTGCTGGAGAGAGCCGACTGTACCGAGAAAATCTCAATTTTAACTACGAATTAAATTACTGAATAGCATTTTTTTGAGTAACTATCAAAACTTTAATTCTTCATAACTCTTTCAAAGCGTGCTGTTGCCATTAAAATGAGATTTTCAACAGTTGTTTGATTTTGATATTATATGCATAAGAAAAGGGAGCGAAGTAAATCGGATTTAAATGCATATAATATACTTAAACCTTTCACCATCAAAATAAGGGCACTGAAACCAGAAAAAATATTCTCAAGTTGAAAAAAAAGAAAACGGAGAGAGAGAAAATTTTACCAAAGGAAATTCTCAATTCCAAAAGCAGATTAAACACTGTTCCTGTCCATCACAGACATTGATCTTCGTAATAATATATCTCCAAGATGAAATCCTAGGTTTAGAAGAAAAAAAAATTGGGAAAACCCAAGGAGCTAATATTTTCTCGGCAAGCGCACACGGCTCGAAGATTAAAGTAACGAATTAAGGTGGAGTTCTTTTTCCCTTTGCAGAAGGGAAGGAAAAAGGTAATGCCGGTGAGTGACATTAATTGCCGAGCGTACCTTCAGTGTGGAAGCCAGATCCTTTGGTTTCCTCGGCAACATCCGTCTGCGGACAAAAGTACGAAAGAGGTTTCTTCTTCCAATTAGAAGGCAAGGTTCTTCCTTCCTCTATTTTTTGTTCCTTCCTCATCTGTTCTATTTATTTATTTATTATTTCTCGGCGTCTTAAAAGGGGTCGGTTGTAATAAGCTTCCCCTCTTTTGAATCGACAATTTGCTTTTGCCTCGACGTTTCTTGGAGACGGTCAACAAAATGGAATCTTCCTGAAGGCAGGAATTTTGTTTTTTAACTACCCGTTCCCTCTCCTGAGCAGATCTTTGGAGAAATTAGTCGAGCGTGTCTAAAATTGCCTGACGTAGCGAAAGGCAATTTGAAAAGAAGGGGCAGAGGCAAGTATTGCGATGATGATAATCGCCAGTTGGAGTTTTTGAGCATAAAATATTTAGCCGCTTTGGACACTGAAAATATTTGCAAAGTTTTTCCTCGAGAAAATGCGTATCCACGACAATTTCATAATAAGACTTAAAGTTTATCACATCTTGTTCGAAAAGTAGATTTTTTTTTCCAATAAAGTCCATACAATATCATTTTTGAGGTGCGCATTTGGTTTTGGATAATAAATACCTAAATAACATTTCGACTCAACAAATTACTCACTGAAGAAAGAATAAAAAAAATTTCTTGGTTTCATTCTTCACTACACGCTCAATGAGTAGAGTAGGAATTCTGGTATTACTTTAATAACCATTTAGATGTTTGTATCATATTTTATTCAGTTTTTTAAAACCTTCCAAAAAATATGTATATTTAGTTTTATTTATCATGAACTGAGATTTAAAAAAAAGAAGTTTAAAGTGTAGTGCATCGTATTGTACATAAAGGGAGCTTTCTTTTTGTTGTTGTTGTTGTCGTGTCCCAGCTAGGCTGGTAATTTCGGTGCGCTGCTTCACTTTTCCAACTGTACCGTAATTTGGTGTGAATTCCGACTTCTACAGTACACACATGCCACGAGAACCCGTTTATAGGGTAGACAACCATTCACAGCACAAGAACACATTAACACAAAGAAAGGACAAGGACCAGAGAGAGAAAGTACGCCCGTGCCCGAGCCAGGATTCGAACCCGGACCTTCCTGTCGCAGTCAGACTTCTCTGACCACTAGACAAGGCAGGCGGCGAGCTTTCTTTTTCAAATCTTTAAGTTGGAAGAAAATCGCAAAAAATGCTTTAAATAGTCTTTTAGTTGGGTTTATTTGTAAGATAATTTTATGTAGCTCATCCAAGATGTTTCTGGCTAACGTTTTACGGAACACATCTGAGATTTTTTTGGCATACGAATAAATTCACAGAACTCATCGTGGGAATCTTAAACAAACTTCTGACATCAAAACTGAAACAAGCACTTCGTTTAATAAAAATGTTCAAGATTATCTTCCCAAGGATCATTCCGAGAAATCGCTCACCTCTGACAGGTGCGTTCAATATTTTATATAGTTGTGGGCAAGTTTATAATGGTACCACAATAATTAATATTAAGGAAAAAAGGGCATGAGAGACACTTCCGTCGAAAACATGCTCAGAAGTCAATCGTTGTTAAAAACACTGTACGGAAACAAAGGAAAAGGTATTTTTCGAAGAAACTAAAAAAGGTCTCACAACTTGTGATTTTTTTTTTTGCTTATCTTCGTTAAAAAAAATGCTATGGAAATAAATGAACATAAAAATAAACTCAACACAAAAAAGTTTAAAATTTAACAGAGTGTGAGTTTCAGTTTTTCTGAAAGCACCTATCGGATATCTGCGTCTTAAAAATGTTGAGAATTAGATGCAGAACTTCAAAATCTCTGTAAGTTTCCAGTACACATTGGAACACTTGTAATTGAGAAAAAGTGTTCCAGTTGGCTAAATATGCGTTAAAATGTGCTCCCAGTGTGCTTCGTTTAAAAGAAAGTGCACTTAAATGTGCCCCAAATCTGTTTTGAAAGTACTCCGCTCATTATATTTCTTACATTTAAGCTTAAGAGCACAATTGAGAACAGATTGGGGCTTGTTTGAGAATAGGGTCTGTTTGAAGTCGTCACTTTCTTTCGTACCAGTATAATTTCAACAGATTTCTTTCACTACCAGTAAGTAGACTCTCTTAATAGAAGACTAAAATTGTGTTGCAATGAATCGCAGTTGGTTGGTGTCGCGAATGCCATCAAAACAAAATGGTCATCACTGGTCAAAGACCGTCCGTTGCCCTGTGGCGGTTGACCGCTCTCCCACGATATTGCTGTAAAATTTACAGCAAAAACTACTAGTACTATAATCAAAAAAGTGTTTCATAAGTGCTGTAATTAGTGTCCCAAAAGTGTGCTACAAAATGTTCTAAAAACAGGAACATGTGTTAGTGTTCAAAAAATGTTCTCAAAAGTGTTGTAATTAGAGCTTTGAAAACTGTTCGGAAAAGTGGGCTTCAAAAAGTTCTTAAAAACGAGGGAAGGTTCGTGTTCAAAAAGGGTCCGAAGATTTTCAATGTAGTGCTTATCCAGGGTAGATTAAGATGAACCAATCTGAAATAGGACTTTATGACAAGCCTTGCCCTTTGAATTCATTCATATTTCGGAGAAGTCGGAAGCGTACAAAGCACAACGTTATCCAGAAATACCTTGAATGGAACACGGTCTACTAGTCCGGAAAAGAGTCATATCAATAGGAAACTGTTTCAGACTCATCTACTTGCATAATAAAATAATGAAAATATACATTTGTCAGTGAAATTTTGCTAAATTATCCGTTTTAAAGAAAAGCTCGTAACAGGGCGCTATAATTCAAGAGTAGCGCACTGATTACATTTTCCCTTTCGGTAAATTGTGAACTGAAAACTGGTTATTACTTTCATTAAAACAAAAACAATTTTATGGAGTCTCTGATGTGAAGAGGATACTTAACAATGACTTTCAGTTTTGGACAGAAGGTATGTAGGTTTGTATCTTATAACAATCAACATTCCAGAAAATGAAACTTAGAATTCGAAGCACCTTCGGAGGTTTTGGCACAGCACGTTTACCGTCCTCCAGAAAGCTGATTTTTTTTTTCTTTGCCATCATTGGCTATTTCTTAATACCCATTTTATTTTTCCACTTCTTTTTCTCTTCTTCCTTGGCTTTTCTATTTTTTAGATTTGGTCGGTGACCGAATGAAAGAGATGGATTATGAGAAGGGCGATGGGCGTCCCTCGGGTCATGCGCTGGAGCATCCATTTTCCTTTTCTACCCTTCGCTCACTCTTTCTCTCTCTGCATCTTTCGTTCCTTCTCTCTCTGGCTTCTTTTTCCCTCTGTCATTTAAAAGGGGAAAAGGGGGTGAGAGTGATGGATTGGCTGAGGCGTTTGTAACCCAGAATATTTATCGTTGGGCCGCGACCGCTGGCTGTAATTGGATGACTTATCAGGAAGACGGGGGAACTCTTTACCTGGGTTTTTGTTTGAATAATTAGACGAACGCAAAGGGAATAGGGAATTGTTTAGAAAAGAGGAAAAGCATTGAAAAAAATGCGTTTAGATTGAAGTGATATTTTTTACCCCAATTCACTTTTTAAAATCAGCCTTCTCTTGAGTTCGTTACTGGGACAGACAATTGATTCAAATTTTTATCGAAATTTGTTTGAATCGGACTTTGCGGAAATAGAAGAAATCTGGAAAAAAATTCAGTGAAAACTCTGAATGAGCAAAATTTGTTTACAAATTACTTGTGTTTAATAAGTGCATTAAGCCGATAATAAAAGCTGAAGCGGTAATTATCAATTACAATTTTCCAAGAAAGCAAAAACATCTAAACTCATCCGAATTCTCAATTAATAATACCAAAACTTTCCCTTTTTTTCTTTTTTGGTCAGGCAAGAAAACAAGTTTCTGAAGTTTCTTTAAAATGTTGAGATGTACATTCTGGATAATTATGGGCTTGGTCTTAAAAATTACAAAAAAAAAAAAAAAAAAAAAAACTACCTTAATTTTATTTTTTTTTATACAAAAGAAAAGGGTTTTATTTTCAAATCTATGTTTTATTCAATTTAAAAGTTAAATTCAGTGAAACTGTCTGCATTTTTATGAGGATGTAGCTTCATTCAAGCTGCAGAAACTTAATTGTCCAAAGCATATTTAAAAGACAAAATCCAATTAAAATTTGAAAGTGTTAAAGGTATTCAAACCTTTCATATTGTTTTGTTTGTTTGTCAGAAAAAATTCCAATCATATTTGTTTCATTAAAAAGATATTTTTTTAAGCAGTGAAAACAGTCTTTATTTTCTTTTTAAATTCTGAGATTTTTTTTTTCAATGATATCATATTTTAGGACTAAATATTTATTTATTAATTTTTCAATTAACCGTTTGCTATCCACAAATGTTTGTCTTTACTTAGTTTTACTCGTGTACACAGCTGTTGAGGTGTAAAACTACGAAATTAAGATCAATCAATAAATAAATCTGTAGAATTTATTTTCAGTAAAAACGAAATTTAAATCAAAACTATTGGTTCTGTGTGTGTAAGTAAAAAAAAAAAAACTCTTTACTTTAATTTTCTGTATTGTTTCATAAACGCAGCACTAGGAAAAATGTTTTGAAATTGCAGATTATGTTTTACAAAATTACGAGAACTATTAAAGGATTAGTTAATACAGTCGAATCCCGTTTTAGAAAAACCGTTATAGCAACAATTCTGTTTCAATGAAGACTTCAAAGATCAAAACATCATATTGAAATAGGGTAATTGTAATAACATAGGGTTATTGTAACAAAATTTCACTGCAGCTAACTGCTTTTTCTGGTCTCATCAACTTCATTAAAACGGGATTCAACTGTAGAATTTTTATTCACAAATTATAAAAAGTTTGCTAAAACATTACTTTCTTTAAAACCGACAAAAGAGAGTTTAATAACGCCTTCTGTTGAAATATCATGAAAACAAGTGTATTAGGGTTATTCCACCTTCACATGGAATTGAAGTAAATTGAAGTAAGTGTAAACTGTTGTAAGTGTGACAAGTTGAAGTAAATCTTTACTTAATTTTCTGCAACAAATTATTTAAAACTGAAAGTGAAAAATTGGCTGACCTTGTTTATTGTTAAATTATGTTATTGCAGAGACTTGCTAATCAAAAAAATTTTTCCAGCATCTTCTTTGATTGTTATTTTTAAAATAAAGTTTACCTGCTACGTGCAGGACGCACTTTTGGACATCAGTTTTAGGCTTATCAGCTCTCGTAAAAGATTCTTCCAATCTTTTGTTGCATGTTTTAAAAATACAGTTTCCTTTCCAGCTAGTTTAGTTTTAGTGCTATTTTCAAAAAGAAACAAATAGCGGGCCGTTTCACAGTTTTGTCCTACACGTATCGTTATATCATATTTCAAAAATAAAAGTTAGAAAAAATATAATGGCAAAAAGTTTTTTTAGAAGTGACACATATATGTGTAATTTCTTAAGCAAAAAAAAAAATTCATTACACACGCGTTGAAGAGAAACATTAAGTAGTCACGTGCAAGACAAAATGCCTGATTTTACATGGAATAGCTCATTTTTTTACCACCCGAATTCTTATTCTCTACTAACCTTCAGAAACATTTTTAGTTATACTTCGAAACGCTTTACAAGACGATAGTTTGCACAGAATTGTTGCCTGCAACATTATTGCATTTTTCACTAGAAGTTCGTGAAATCAATGACATCTTGTAATTTAACTTGGAAGATCGAAATTGCCATTCTCTTCCAATTTACAAGGGACTTGAAGAGAATGTCGACTTATCAAACCATCGGTATTCGTTTCTGCTCAAGGAATCATCGAGCCTCTTAAAAGCAGGAATGCGAATTGGCACAGGGAATGACCAATCATTTCCACCTGCAAATTCTCCGATTGGCCCGACCCAACAATTGGGTAATAGCCCCGATATATTCAATGTCTTAGAGCCAGAGATCAAATTATCTGGCTTATATCCTTGGTTTGCGGACAGAACTGATTAATGGGCACTTAACGCATAGATTCCCCTTTCCGATGCTAGCCCCGATCGCGCTTCGATGACACAATAATTTACCGATAAATGTTACATACCGGCTTGGGGTGTTAAGTCAAGGAAATCACTTGATTCATAATAGATAGACTATTGAAAATTGTATACGCGGAGGGATCTTCAATTGGAAGAAGTTTTGGGACAATACAATCTTGCAAGGAAATAAATGCATGAGACAGTGTACGTCTCACATGCTTAGAGTAAGATTTATGATGGCAATATTGCTGTATGGTTACTGTGCGTTAGGTGAACAAAAAATAGTGCATTTTAATGCATACTTGTTCAAGAAATTCACTATCGTTTCAAAAGGTTATATTTCATCTTTTTTTTTTTTTTCTTTTCAAGTTTTACATTATTAGTAAAAGATTTGACTTTCAGATTATTTCTAAAAAAATTTTTATCTACCTACATCACATGAAAGATTTTTAAATAGGTGGCGTTCGTTCCTAACATTAGTGACGGCAGGGGTGGTACATTAAGATGTCGACCTCATTAAAAAAAAAAAAAAAAAAAAAAAAAAAACTTTTAATGTTTCATATAAACGCAAAGTTCCTACACAATTTTCAGAAGCAATTATATATTATATTTTATTTTTGTGGTGCAAGAATTTTGAATTTAAAGACAACAACTATAAAATACGAACACATTTTATGCAACATTTGTCCAACCATCCCCTCCTCGCAGTGTTGTGCTCTATTTTCAAAGAAATATGATGGATTAAATATAATTAAAGATTTATTGGGTGACTTTCCAGAATTAAGGCATTTATATTTTTTATAAAATCTTAAATTCACCCTGGGGATCCCCCAGATGGGTGTCACCCGGTGAGGACCGACCTCTTGCTTCCCCACCCCCACAGTTACGCTTTTTTAAAATGCACTAGAGATAAATAAATATTATTTAACTTTAATTTTTTTCCGAAGTAGTTTCATCAATAAATTGTGCGCTGTTCAAAAAAGAAAAAAAAAAGCTGATGTAATAATCAACGTACAGTTTTAGAAAAAAAAAGTAAGAACCGCTCACTGCTCTTAAAATCCTGGGGTCTCAAGCTTTGTTTATGCTTCACAAACCTGTTTGTTTGCTTAAAATTATGGCAAAAGAGTTCAAATAAAATAGTTTTGTATTGTTTGATTGTAGCAAGTTTAAATTAAAAACTTATACCGAATTTGAAAAAAAATTTTAAAAAAATATCATATATCTCCATTCACTTTATTTTAAAAATTTCATTGCTTTCAATAATATATTATTTTCATTGAAAACAGAAACTTAGTACTGTGTTGAAATTATTTTAAACTTTAAGAAAACCATAAGTTTTAATACTTCAGACTTGAGTAAATTTTTGTTCGTTTCCGTATCTACAAACTATTACCCAGAAATTAGAAAATCACCGGAAAAACTAGGTAGTTTTTTAATTCATAACAGAGGCATTGCAAACTGATTTATTTCAGTTTAATGATGAACACGTTTATCTCAAACATATAAAACTGCAGAAGACCATTTTCTAGTTATCTATTTTTAATTTAAATCTTAGAACGTGTATAATATATTACGTCGTAATGTTTAAGAATCTTGGAGAAATATTTATTATGTAAAATTACAAAAAAAAGTATTAAAAACTTCATGACTTTAATCAATATTATGATTTACTGTATTTCGAAGAGTTTTTTTCAAACGAGGGGACGGAATATTAATGTACACGGTAAAGCGTGACAGTACTTCTTGAAAAATACAATACAACTCTCGAATTTTATTCTGCGTTATAGTTTGGTCCCACATAATACTTCTCTGAGTGAAGCACAGTCTCAATCAGCATAGATTTTTCCGAAGCTTTAATCGTCAGAACTCGAGCTTCGGTAGAGAGCAGAGCTATTTGGTATTCACTTCGGAAACCCCGCGCAGCAATTTGGGGGAGTGCTAATAACAAACGAGCTCCCGGCTTCGAAATTAGCCTCTCCGTGATGATGATGCCCTTCCAGAACGAAACAAGTAAAAAAAAATGGAACGAGGGAAAGGGAGTGAGGTGGGAAAAAATCTTCAAATAGGTGGGGGGCGTACACGGGGAGGGGGCAGAATGATCATCATAAACATCATCGTAATGTGGCAGCTGATCCCCATCATCAAGCAAGGACAGGAACCAATCAAACTTCATCGCCGTGGACCTTTTCAAACATTGCGAAGGAGGATGCGGAGGGACCGCGAGCCTCCGGTTACCATGACAACGTCCTCTCAGGTGCCTTTTGTGACGGAGGAAGAAAAGGGATGCTCATTTGAAGCGGGGCAGACGTCTATTCCTTGATGAGCGCAAGTCTTCATTAGGTCTCACAAAACTCTACCACCCACTCTCTCTCTCTTTTTTTATGTCTTTTTCTTTTCTTTCCTCCCTTTTAAAGGAGGACTAGGCACCTTCAGGGAAAGACCTTGTAATAATGAGGACCCGGCACAAACCAAAGCTATTATCTCTTCTTCAGGAGAAAAAAGGGAGAAAAGACACAAAAATTTACTGGACCAAAAAAAAATCTCATCGTCAAACAATTTTAATGCTTCTTCGATGCATTATTTTCGCCTGTGTCTGTGGTCTGATTGAGGTATTTTTTAATTAATGCTCTGACAATTGCCTTTGTATTAAATGCAATAAATGACAGTGTAGTATTTTGTAAGCAATACCTTCGCAGGGCTGTTTTTCTCGCAAATAACGTCTCAGTCATTATAATGTTTGTAATATATTTTTATCCTTTGTTTCCCTAGATGTTCTTTTTTATGTTATATTTTTTGCGAAAAACTAATTTCTGTTATTTATATTACGGTTTATTGCAAAGCAATATTTTAATCCTTACAAGAATTTTTTGATTGTTGTAGTGCTCATAAAGCAAAACATTTTCAAAGGGGGATTAAATTTTTTCATGTTGAGAAAGCATTCCTATGCAATCTTTGTTCGAACTATAAAGTGGGGGGGGGGGCGCTTGCAATCACGATGAAGGTTTACAATATAAATATTTTTGTGTTTTTAATATTTATAATTTTTTATTGTAAAAAAAAAAAAAAGAAATTATGCTATTATGTATGCAGTATACGAATTTAAACACCTTTTAACAATAACTACAGCCATTTTCTCTAACGTTATGAATTGTCATATATCAAACGGTAAATCTCTTTTTTTTAAGGACATATGTAATAAATGTGCTCTTTTTGGCATAAGACCAATTACACATGGCTTCGATCATATCTTAAGTGTGATAGCACTCCTTTATAAACTAAACATTCGGGGAAAAGTTAGTTAAAATCCTTGCCAAAAATCTACTTAAAAAGGCATTAAATGTTTTGAAACAAGTCTTTCTTAGAACCATACTAACTTTAAAAGCTCCTTAAATTGCGTTAAAAGGGATATGTAGGAAATATTATATTCGTGATATGAAGGATCGAGAAGCAAAGGCTTGTAAGTGCCAAAAATTCAAATTTGATATAACTAACACAAATGGTTATTGAAACTCCTATTTGTTTGTAATAAACTGCAGTGATAAAGAATAATAAAAGAATGGAGGCAGTGCATCACCGAAAATATAAATATACTGTAATGCTATATTTTAAGCATACTTCATTTTAAATATTCATTATATCCGTTAATTTAACTTGAATAAATATAAATAATATGGAAAACTTCTTTACTGAATGTATGCGGTGCGCCTCGTATGGAACAGGAATTGCTCCTAAGACTTTTCTTAAATATTTTTGATACCTGAAATTTTTTTCCGGCATGGGGCTCATAGTAGTGAGTCGAACACTTTGGTTTTTCACCACAAAAGAAATGAAAAAACAAACCTTTAAAAAAATATAGTTTTGGGTGGTTTTTCTAAATACTTTAGGAGTGGGGGAATTGAAAAAAAGTGGTCCCCCATGTGTTTCCCAACTTTCAACAAATATTCATCATGCTTTTAAACTTTACATCTCTCAAGCTCCTCAGAAAAATGTCAATGGTTAATATCATGCCCGCTCCCCCCCCCCCCCCAAATAAAAGTAGTGGCTATAAAAATGTCGAAAACTGAAAAAAATTGGGAAGTGGTGTCATTTAGAAACGTGGGGTCAGAGGGAAAATGGAATTCGCATTTGAATTCAGGGGGTTATTTTACAAAAGAATCAGCATGAATCGTGTCAGAAGCGGTTTGAAGGGCATATTTTGTGGCACAGTGTTATTCTGCCGTGAGCAGGTAAGGGGCAGTGACTGAAAAACTTTCTCTTTTTCTGTTTTTTTTTTCTTTTTTTTGTTCCTTTCCTTTCTTTTTTTATTATTATTATTGTTTGTACGTTAGCTTCAATGTACAAGCTTGCTTATTTGATCTCCGCTGAAAAGATAGCTCGAATAAAAAAACGTCCAGTTCCAATATTTCCCTATTGTTAGTAATGAATCCAAAACGTATTCCATCAAGTTTCTCAAAAACTCATTTCTGCAGATACGACGGTTTACCTGCCCACGGTAGTATTCTTCCTTTAACTTTGACATTGATATCAGATTAGTATACGAAACATGTTTTCCAATTACTGCTTCAAATAGTCTTACGTACAGCATAATATACCAGCCGGATCTATCTCATATGAAATTAAACGATATCGCGGCGATATATAAAATTACATCCCAACGAAATATTCTTTAAATGATCTTGAAGGAGTTCCTATTGTCCTGAATGATTTTATTGTTCACCATATTTACTTCAAATGACTTTGATTGCTTTACTCTGCAACTTATACGCTAATCAAAGTATGCCTCCGTGTTACAGTGAATAAAATGCAAAGGTATCTAATGACATTTAAGTTAGAATTTTGAAATTAATATCCGTTTCGCAGATTTTCCAAGAAAAGTTAGTGTAGAACCGTAAAATGTATTTTGCATTAATTATTGCAATGTTTACATTAATGTTATTTAATTATCAATCGATCGCATACAAAGGAGTTATTGCTTTGTGCAGTTTTTCCGTTTTCTTTCCGACGCTGCCGTAACTCTCTCATTTTTTCGGCCCTGGACGTTTTAGATGTTTTGAATTCTTTTTGATGCAAGCTTTTCCCCTTTTACTACTTTTTTTTAATTCTGAGCATATTTACAACTAATTGAGACATCCTTACTTTTATTTTTACTTCTTTCTATATTTATTTTATTTCACTATTTATTTATTTTGTTTTGCAATTTTCAATTATATAATGATTTTCACACATATTCCGATGATTATTCCGACCACTTTTCAAAGTCTTCACAATAGCACCTGATGAACGTCTAAGCTGTACGCGTCTCCAAACTGCACAAATTCATAGCTTTTCGCAACTCTAAATCGCAGCAGTCACTCGTATGCAGTACCAAGACATTACAGTCTCTATCTAATTGTTTATTCATTCTGACCTCAACCGTTGTTACTTGGTGTGCTAATTCTACATTAGCTACCAGTTTGTTTGGCTCTCTTGGCTCCCTTAAGAGGTTTTTCGCCTTCAGCTGATGTGATTCCTATTCCGGGTTGATGAGTGCTAAAAAGCACGAAACTGCAGTCCTCGAATGGAATAACTGAGCTGGTGGTGTTTTTAAGTATTTCTGCCTTAGCCCTGGCTTAGGGCGGTAACTTACTACAAAAAAAAAACTCAACCGTAGTTGTTGTGGTTGATGATGTGTCCATAGTTAACAAACGGTATGGAAAGATTGGTTGTCATTGCTTCGAGCGGTTGGATTTCTCTTAAGTTACCAACAAGAAGAAAAAATACCATAATCACCAGCAGTGGCGCAGTGAAGGGGGGGTTTGGGGTGAAAACACCCCCTAGAGCCATTGGTTTTAACATAAATGCAAATTCTAATATATTACTTTATGCATATGAAAGGGCTGTTTTGATCCAAAAAAAAAAAAAAAACATTCACAATGTATTTTTGATCAAAAACTCCCCTTCAGAAGATATTTTTCATCAAAAATTCCCCTTCAGAAAGGATTTTTCAGAAAGGGATTAAAATATTTTTCATTAAAAAAAAAAAAAAAAAAAAAAAAAACTCCTACAGAACATATTTTTGATCAAAAAAACCACTCCAGAAGATATTTTTCACCAAAAAAACCCCTCCAGAATGTATTTTTGATTAAAAAAAACCCTTCGGAAGGTATTTATGGCTGTGCTAGTGATCACCAGTGAGAATCGAACCCACGACTTCCTGTGCTGCGCATAGACAATCATAACTTCTCGGCACCGGAGACCCGCCGTAAAAGTTGGTGACGCAATATTAGTCTCCAAGTAATCAGTAATTAAAATCTTATGGTATTTTAAAGCAAAAGAGAAAGTTTGATTCACTATTACTGTACTTGACGAATGACTAGACGTCTTCAAGTCAAAATAAGTTCAAAAGTATTTTGTAATCTATTTGTAGTTTGATTTCTTAGAAGTATTTATATAACTGCAAAATATCATCTTCTTTTTCCTTACATTTTAAAAATAGTTCATCAATACTTACCTCAGCAGTTTCATCTCCTTGTTTTTTAACGATGCATTTTTAAAAAACAAGGGATTCGTTTTTCTCTTAAAAAAAGCGCATTCATAATTTACAATTTAATTACTGCTTTCATTAAAGAATACGAACCATTAATTAATATTTAAGTGGATCATTTCCGATTAAGCTCAACAGAGCGTTGAGTTCCGAATTGATTATTATATCTTTCCAAAAGAAAAAGCTCACGTTACTACTAAATGCAACTCTGCACAAATATGAATCCTAATCTAGCAACCAATTTCGTTTACAAAAATACGGCAAAAAAGGGCAGACGGCTACTAATCTTTTTCAAATTAAAAATCAGCAATTAAAGGGAGAATTGGAAAAACTAATAAAACCAGCGTTGCTTTTCCCTAGTTTCGCAATAATCCACTGATGTAGCTAATAAATTTAAAAGTTGAAACGGAATTCAATGTTTTCAAAATAAAAGTTTTTGCGCGATGAAATTCTTGAATGATTTATAATTGGTAAACAAAAATAATATCCAGCACTTACAAATATAAAAGTAAAATCTGTATATATATTTAATGAATCAATATTTAATGACATTATTTTCTGTGCGACTTCGCTAGACAGAGCATTAAAAATGCAAAAAGCTAATAAAATAGGCTCATTTTTAGAGAACAGAAAACTGATATGTTATCTTTTTTTCAATTATTTGTTGAAAACTTTTAGAAAATGAAATCATTCGCTTTAAACTTATTTATTGAAATTACTTTTTTTCTGTGTACGAAATAATCTAAAGTTTTAGATAAAATTCATTTGAAATAAATTTCATTAAAATACGAGTTTTGACTTCTGAATTAATTATATAATACTAATGGAAATAGGCTGTTCGTTAGAGAGAAGTTTTAAAAGTAGCGTACTAGATTTGCGAAAAAAAAATTTCCAGATTTCCGTTAAATAGGTAAAATTCATTTATTTTCATAATAAGCTTTTACTGCTGAATGCAGGAATAGATTGATGTATAAGAGTAACGTAAAAAAGATTGTAAATTCAAAATCTATTTCGTACATTTTCAGAATTAATTGAAATCACTTTTTGTTTGCTATATGAGTTTTGAAACATTCAGTCAGTATATTTTATAACAGTATATCATTTAACAGTTCTGTTGAATGATTCTTTGTGATAATGCTTAATATGTTAACAAACGATTCCATCGTAAAAACGTTGGCGAAACAAATTATAGAACTGGCTCAGGACGAAATTTTCCCCCGTTCAAAATTTCAAGCACTTTTTTTTGAGCAATCGCGAATTGCTTATTGTTTTCACTGAATGATGCCCACGTCTGTCCGCGTCCTTTTATTTTATGCTTCTAATGCAGGCGTCTATATGCTTTGGAATCGAATTATTTATAAACGAACCTTCTTCATTGAATTTGAAATTCATTTTTTTTTTTTTTTCATTTCTTCAATTCATTTGAATTTCGACGTCTTATGTTCAAACTATAGTTGCAATAAAAGTCATTAGAAGAAATAAGAAACTCAACGAGTAGGGGCCCTATAGCAATTCGTGATTGCGAAAAACATAATTTGAATTCAAGACCTCAAAATTCAAGCTTTTTTTTAAGTAACAAATAAAAAGGTAATATGTAACAGTTTTTGTAATAAGTCTAAGACACTAGTGCTCAACCTACGGTTCGAGGGGCCACATTCAGCTTGCAAAGCTGATCCGTGTGACGTGTTGATAAGTTCAGTGTTAAAATCAAAAAGCACGATTAGTGACTATGTCACAAATTTGGAGCAAAATGTCCAGAAATTGGTAGCTGAAAAGCGTGCACTTAATAAAATAATTATCAAGTAATTGATAACAACAAATATTGGTTTGTGATTTTCTTTCCCTTTTCCAATATTTTCCGTTGTTATTTTAAAAAGAATGCAATATTTCGATATTTTATACATGTTCTGGCATGCGAGAATGATTTCAATATGAAGTGCAGCCCTCAGGCAGAAAAATGTTGGGCACCACTGGTTTAAAATATCAGCAAGCTCCCTCAATTCATCTACCATTTAACTCTGCTACAAATACGGAAAACGAAAAACATCAGCTTTTAGGATATTGTTTTATTTTTTTTCTTTTACCATCTAATTTTTCGCTTTAATACACGACTGTAATGATTACACATTTACGCTTACTAATGAATTACACACAAATTTATTTTCTTCATAATGAAGTAAAAACGAGGATAAAAAGCTTACTGATAAACACTCTAGTTCAACAGTTCTGCTGAAAAAGTTTCTCTAATTTTAGCAAGTCATTATCACTGGAACATAAGAGCTGAATATTAAAAGGAAATCAAAATTCCCTCTCATATCATGTTCAGCTGCTGAAACTCAAAACCACTCCGCCATCCTAAGAAACAACCCTCCCCCACTTCCTTGCCTTTGTTTCTTCGTTCATTTACAACCACCATTCGTTCATTTATATGCAACCCTTCCGGTACTGAAAGGAATAAGCTAAAAATTCAATATGCCACTGTCGCGCATGCGCACTGCTTCCCTTTCCCAAATTACGAGACCCCCCTTCATTTCGAACACCCTCTCTTATGGACAGATCGATTCGCAATTACCGTCGGCTTTCTTTCGGCCGTGTTCAGGCCCCCAATAGCACAGGGCTCTTCGAGAATCTTTCTTTTTTTTTCTCTCTCCCTACCTTTCTTTCCCGCCTTTTCTCCATTCTCCCCGCCAGAACTTAAAAGCGCCCTTAGGTATCTACGGTGTTTTAGGGATATAATGAATACGGGCTCTCTCTCTCTCTGAACGAGGATGTGTATAAGATTTATATACATAAAGCCACACATAGGGAGAAACGAAGGAGGGCTCGTCTATTCGGTTAATTTAGCTTAGAAATTTTAGGAGCTGTTTTGAGCAAAAAAGCCTTTCCTCATGTTGCGTACTGTTTTGCCTTAAAATTTTCAGAATATACCTTTAAATTCAAGAGCCCAAAAAAAGATGGTAATTTACTAGATTGATCTTCCTTTTTTTTCTTCTTTTCTTTATTCATCAAAAAAATAAAAATAATAACTGTAGTATGCTTACATACGCTATTTTAAATTATTTTTGATAATAACAAAAAATTCGAAGGCGAAAAGAAAAGTACGTGTCTCAAATTACAATATAATGTATATTTATTTAAGCTATAAGTATCATTCCATCCAAAATATACAGTTCATGTGGTTGATGGATGGCATACGTAAATTATAAAGTTCTTAAAAGGAATGCACCAGTTAATGTTTGTAATTCTCAGTTTATTATGATCAATTGAAGAATAGTTCGTATTCATGAAAAATAATAGAAAGCCCTTATCAAGAAAAAGTATTTTTGAAAAAAAATCCGTAAATCCCTTTAAAATTGGTAACGTTTTCGTGAAATGGTCTTGTTAAGAGATAAATGGAAATCTGAACACTATTTTTGTTGTTCAAAGCTTTCACCTTTCAAAAGCTAAATGATTTATTACTGTTAAATCAATTGATTTGGTGAATTTTGACTTATTCTTCATTAAACCGCATTTTAGTGTTTGTGTAGAAAAAATATTCCAAATTTTCATACTTACATTTATTCATTTTCATGTTTTGAAGATGATAAGTTTTTCAGCAACACCAGACAGCAAATGTAAATTTTGTGCTGCGATTTTCGTGAGAAAAAGTACTGAAAAAGCATCTAAAAGGAGGGAAAATATTTTTATTTAAAACTAGTGGTGCCCGCACGGTTTTGTCCGCAATAGAAAAATTAAAAGGTCTTTTGGTCCGCCTGTATATTTACAAATAATGTATGGTGAGTTTTCTCGCCTATTGGCTTGTACCCATGCTACGGTTCCACGTTATGATAATTTCGTATCTCGCCAATTGGCTTGCGCCCATGTTACGGTTCCACGTTATAATAATTAAGTTGTTTACTTGTCCATCTTATGATAATTTTGTTCTTAAAATTGGAATAGAAAAAAAAACACATAAAATTTTTGAAAAATCGCTTCAAGATGCACACCCCCATGCTACAAACCTACTTTGTGCCACATTTCATGAAAATTGGCGGAACTGTCTAGACGCTATGCGCGTCACAGAGATCCTGACAGACAGAGAGAGATTCGGACCGAGAGACTTTCAGCTTTATTATTAGTAAAGATTATTAAATAAAGAGCAGTTCTCTCTCTCTATTTCTGATTTTTCTAATATTGCTGTGCTTCCAAATAGAGACCCGTCAGTTTTGTTAAATGAGCTGCACTGTAATGGTATACTTAAAAATACTTTTTCATGGTAACATGATAATTTGAATGTTTTTATGGAAGTGACCAACTAAGAATTCTACACAATACAGAAAATTAAACGGCATAACAGCAATTAATATTATTATATAATAAAGATATAATAATATTTTACTTGCAGCTATGATGCCACGAAAATTGCCTAGCCTTAATATTACATCATGTAATTAATATGAATACTTGCGTTTTGACCTTTTACTATATTCATCAACTTTCTATCTTTGGTCGACATAAGTTGAAATTCAAATCGTGCAACCTTCGGTCTCTATTTTATTTCTTCCGGGACGGGTCTCTATTTTATTTCTTCCCTTCTGAAGCGGTGATTAAATTTAACTGAAATGAAATGAGTGAAGTTATATATACGAGAAGTATTACTCAATTCGAAGAAGTTTCAAAATATGTGTTTTATGCTCATGAAATTTAAGCAAGCATCTAAAAATTTCAAAAAATGTTGAAGTTTTTAAAAAAATATATGTATTGGTATGCCTACATAAATTAGCAACAATAGACTACAGGCTCTTGAGTGCTTATTAGCTCATCATAACTCTTTGGTCATTTATGAAAGGAAACATAAATATTTTATTCTTTGTCGTTGATTAAACCTCAAAAGTTTCACCATCAAAAGTTCTTGCATGTTTTTTCGTTAAATGTGCAAAACAATTTTTTCGGATTTTTTCATAATTCTACGAATTGATACGCAAACAAAATTTGTAGCAATAGTTTAAAGACTCCTTTATGAGCCTATAATATTATAGGACACATATGTAATAAACCATAACTATTTAATTTTTTTCTTCGTTGATTGAACCTCAAAAATTCCACCATCAGAATTTGATTCTTGTATGTTTTTTGTTAAATGTGGAAAGCATACTTTTCTAAGTTTTTTATAATTTTATGAATAGATGCATCCACAAGAATCAGCAGCAATAGTTTAAAGACGCCTAAAATGTTTATGAGTTCAAAATAAATTATATGACACTTATGTAAAGAAACGAAACTCTTCGATTCTTTTTCGTTGATTTAACCTCAAGAATTCCATTATAAAAAGTTGATTCTTGTGTGTGTGTGTGTGCGTGTGTGTGTGTGTGTGTGTGTGTGTGTGTGTGTGTGTGTGTGTGTGTGTGTGTGTGTGTGTGTGTGTGTGTGTGTGTGTGTTTTGGGGGGGGGGATTTTTTTTTTTTCTGTTAAATGTGGAAGGCATACTTTTCGGAATTTATCACAATTCTATGAATCGATACGCCCACAAAATTTGTAGCAATAGCTTAAAGACTCCTATATGAGCTCATAATAATTATAGGACACTTATGTAAGAAAACATAGTTCTTTGATTCTTTTCTTTGATTAGTAGCCATTGAACCTCAAAAATTCCACCATCCCAAGTTTATTCCTGTATTTTTTTCGTCTAATTTTTTTCACACCTCCACCGCGAGGGAACATTTACCTGCAGGCGACATCGACTTCAAACACACACATGCTGGCGTGTATGGCAGTGGCAGGAAGCGTAGAGTGTGGGTGGGGGTTTATCAGCAGCCGCCAGGAAAAGGCGGAGGGATACGAAAACGAGGAATGGGGAGGGGGGCTTGGAACGTCCGGTCGATACGGGTAAAATGTTCTGCACGCACACTGGTACTCAGCTGCCCTGCTTTACGGGCTTTATCCTTTAGAAGAAGGATATATTTTTTTATTTTATTTATTTGATGCCAGGGGTTATCCCGAGGCTGGCATCTGGAGAGCTTCGCCTGTTCTGGAGGCAGCGGACCGCGAAACAAGGAACAGAGAGAAAGAAAGAAAAAGAAAGTGAGAGAAATGGATCAAAATATAAGAAAAGAAATAGATGAGTAAAAGGCTAGAATAGCCAATGGCCAACCGAATGCCCTCTCTTTTTTTTTCCTTTCTTTCTTTGGGTATGTTTGATAGATGCACGGCACCTAGCTCATTACCGCGAACCGGCTAACTAGGTTTCACATATAAGTAATAATGAAAATTTGTGAAGAATTCTAAACAGGAAGCATTGAAAATGAGGAGTAAATATACTACTCTCGTTTTATTTCTCCGATTAATGTTGTTCTATACCTAGTATCACGCCATAATGAATGGTAGCAAAATTGTATGAGTTTTCGTAGATCCTGTAAACGAAATATTGAGCACAAGGAGCGTAAAATTATTATGCCTACACGAAAGTTTAGCACTTACATTAGCCAACACGCTCAAAGTTATAATGGTTGCTCTTTGTATACATTTTTCTCGAATACTGCGTAGTAATATTTAAAAGGCGAAACACATTTGACACTAATTTTTTTATTGTCAAATTGTTATATATTAGAAACATGTTTTACTAATGAATATACTTTTAAACTCTTTGATAATATTTTTTTTCAACTATAAGGAAAATTTTAAACCACAAAATGTGTTAGGATGAGATTGAATCAATGAACTTAAACTAAGTTTTAAAAGTAAAAAATACGAAGAATTCAAAAACAATCCCTATTTCCATTCATACATTAATCATAATCAATTTAATTGGTTCTACTTAAACAATTACGATGGAGTTCTGAAGAAAAGATACAGTATCAGAGCTATCCAGTTTTTTCTAAATTACTATCTTTATCAGTTTTACAGGTAAAATATACGATCCATTGAAGAAAAAGAATCAAAAAAAAGAAAAAAACTGTCTAGTTTATCAGTGCTCATTTCAGCTGTATTTTTCCTCTTGAAAAAGGACAAGAACTTCAACTAAACGATTTTAGACTGTTAAGCATAAAGTAAAATTTTATTTTGAGAAATTTATAATATCGTTAAAACCTAGTTTTTGGTACATGACGTTAAAAAGCATCTTTACTGGTTTTTTTAATTATTTAAAACTGGTAGAACTACAGTGCATCTGCTTTATGGTTTTGGGGGTGTTTGAATGAGAGATGGATAGGCAACCCAATAAATGAACACGTCTAACCAGTGGACAAACAAAAACATTTCTAGTTATTTTCTTCCCGGAATTGCTTGGAAATAAGTTGCTGTTGGCAATTCATCTGATGAAAAAAAAATTTAAACTTTTTTTTAGTACGAGGTGTTTATCCCCTGGGGTGTGTTCATACACTACCCTATTGGTCCGACTACCTTATTTTCCACTATAAAAAAAATAGACAGCAACCATTTCTCCAACTTCATCCGAATTTAACATCTGCCTTATTACGACATTCAACGATTTACATCTACGATGTCACCTGCAGCGACATAACATTTTCAGAAACTGTTACGTATCTATCCATTTCTAAACAGGAATACTCTCTTTATCCAATGAAGTTCCAGCGTCATTGGCATGGGGTAGAATTATAAAGAATCTTTACAATTAAAAGCAAGACAATATCGAGTCACATATCTCTCTCTTCCCCATTAAATAAAGCATGTAAAATTATATGTTATTCCCTATGCGGGGCTGCGCGGGAGAAAAAAAAAGAACCCCTCTGATCCACTGAGACGATAAACAGAGGGGAACAGATAGTTGGGGAACGAAGTGCTTCCAAGCACGCAAGGGTCGTCTGCAGCAGTGGTAAAGAGGGAAGGGCGCTTAACTACGAGGTTGCATGACAAAACTCTTGCTATGCAGCAGGCCCTCTCATTCCCAGTGCGTAGCTTCTTTTTTCTTTTTGTTCTTCGGGTTATTTGCTGGCAAGGATATGGCAATGAACTAGGGAGGTGGAGGGACAGAGCAGCGTTCTGGAAGGTGCCTGAATCGGATGCGGTGGGAGTGGCGCAGGCCGAAAAGAGGTGTTGAAGTTGATAAGGTTTTCCGGAAAAGCGAGAATTAAAAATTGGTCTGCTGGAGTAGGTAGGGTGGCACTTTCTTTGTGTCTTCTGCATTCTTCCGCATGTATTCTGGTGGTGGGATGATAAGAACATGGAGAGTTTCCTAGTGAATAACTTGTAAAATTTATCTTTGGGAATTTATTTTGAACCAAATAAGGTGGAGATATTTGGGGGTGATCTAAAGATTTTCAAAATTAAAAGACTTGAAGCTTTCTTTTGTGTATAATTGAAAGTACTGGATGATGAGAGATCTTTGCGTGAAATAAATATACAGCGTTGTCGAAGTAACTTAATTGCATAAAAGATCTTGGACTTATACATGCAATCTGCATACAAAATCACGAATTATTTAGTCTTCCTCTCAATTGTAAGTCTTCACATTGTACTAGATTTTTTATGAACAAATTTGATTCAACTCAGAAATTCGCAAAATTTAGTTTTTTCTTACTTAATAAAAAAAAGTTAACTAGTGCCCTTTAGTAATAAATTAAGAAATACATAGCAATTGAACTTCCAATGGTTTGTGCTTATATTTCTGGTTATCAAAATATCAAAATTCAATAAATTAAATCATATTCGAAAAACAAGAAGTAAAACTGATGCGACAGTTTAAACTCTAAATTAACTTTCCAAATAACTTAAATTCCACTTGGTGAGTTTAAATCAAAAATTCCACTTGAACTACTTTAAAAAATTTATTCACAAATATTTTCTTTCGAAAGAAGAGAAATGAAAGCTGAAAACTTTCCATGCAATAACCATTAAACATAGAAGCAAATCAAGAGATTTGTCTATTTTCCGAGATTGAGTTTTCTATCGTAAATATTTTTTATATAATATGAAAGAGAGACCTGATTAAGTATCGGATTTTTTTTTCTTTTTAATGCTTTCCAAAGTTTAGTACTTTAACTTTGATTTTATCAACATGAGGATTCTTATAAGAGTATGTTTTTCAAAACATGCTGGTTCTTATAAGCTATTTTCGAACAACTATATTAGAATGGGATAAGCGGGGAGAAATCTACCCTGTAAATTGTCTTTCTTTTCGGTGGGCATATCTCGGCAGTGAAGCAACTCCACGCACGTTCGTAAATGCGGGTAACACATTAGTAAAAATGAATCATTAAGTACATTGATTGTGATGTAAATATCGAAGTTTCAAGCAACAACTTTTTACAAAAATTAGAAAAGAGGATCGAAAAAGTGACAGAAAATATCACTTTTTTGGAACAAACAGGCTGAAAACTTCTCACATTTATTTATTTATTTATTTATTTTTTTTTTAAATTTTTAAACACAATGCTGGTTGAATTTTAATTTCAAGGATCAGAACGAATCGTTAATGTATTAGAAGAATATAAGAAATTGATTTTTTATTTTAAAATTTAAAATATTTGTTTGACAACTGAAAAATTGAATTTTGTTTTGATTCCTAGTTTTTTATGCATCGGTTTTAGCCCAACTTTGCGAAAAACTAAAAAAACTTTACATTCTGTAGCATTAGCTTTTATTTTTCAAACTAACGAATAAACGTAAAACAAAGAAACACCACATAAAAACCTCTTTTGGTTAGAGATTAAAGTCCTGTTAATATTAGAGGGTCCAGAACTTTTAATGAATATTAAATTTCAAGAAAAGTTCTCAGAAATAGTTTACATATAAACCGCTTAAGACTTCTCAGAAAAATAATAGAATAAACGTCTTTTGTTAAGATAATTTTCATTTTTACTGTAGTCACGAGTAAGCTGTCTGACAAAAAAAAAGTGGAAAAACTGTGTAAAATTTTCATTTTTCGCTAACAAAGAAAAAATACAACAATTGCTAAAACCATACACATAGAAACGGTCCTCTCTACGTGTACGAAAAACCATACAAATATATCTCTATGGATGATGACATGATTCATCAGCTTTAACAAGAATGTCTACGACAATTAGTTATAAAACCAGCAAACATAAAGCAATCCAGATTGTTATACATTTGCTGGTTTTGTCGTAAAACTGTGGTAAATCGAGAATAAAAAAGGTTAAATAAAATGAGAAATCTGAATTCCATACAGTAAGCAATTACGTCAGCAGCAAGTGCCAGTAAAACATACATTTACAACATTCAACTAATCAGATAATTTAAAATTTCGAATTGCTCAACTATACCACCACTTAGGGATATTCCAGTTAAAGTATGAACACAATGCTTTTGTTTTATCCGTATCTATAACAGCTCTGTATGTGCTCGTTATTTATATTTCAAGGAACACACTGTATCCTATCCGATTATGATTTCCTTTTATAGATTATTCACAACAGACTTATTTTTTCTTCATCTTAATCATCTTCGCCCCCTTCTCTCATTTAACTCTCAGTTTTCCATCTTTTGGAGTACTGCTTTGACTGTGCTCATATTTCTCTTTGCTTGATAATTTTTCTACGTATTCCATTTTTTTTTTTAATTTTTTTCTTCCTCTTTTCTAAAGATACTTCTTTCTTTTACAAAGGCCTCTCATCTCTAATAACTATAGGAGTAGACAAAACCAAAATTTCACGCATAAAGGTTTTCATCCTTGATTCATATTTTTATTGTTTGTCATTCATTTTAAAAATAAAGCAACTGTCGATCACTAATTTCAACATTGATTCATGTTATGACTTTAAATAGACTTCTTCGAGCGAAATTGTACTGCAATCCAGGATTTTTCGTATTTGAGCTTATAATTTTTTCCAGGTTTTAAGTAATGATAAAATATTTAAGTTAATTTTTTTCTATTAAATTAGTTGTTGAATTTAACTCATGTCTTATACTTGATTTTGAAATATCATTAATATTGAATTTAACGAAAGAAAACAATACTGAGTTTTGATTTAAAATAATTTTAAAATATTTGAGTCTAATCTTTTATCTACCAGTGAAATATTGTACTTTATTAGATGTTTTATATGTTCTCAATAGCTGAAATTTGGCAAAAAAAAAAGTGCCAGAAATTTTTCTCTAGCTCCGTTTTAGGACAGGGTTTTACTTAATATGTTTATATTTACGAAGTGTTTCATGAATCTTTAAGAGGTAACACACAAGAACTGACGTGGAGCACAAATCAACATAGATAACCTAGTTTCTCTCCAGCTGTTCTCAAGCTATTGTTGATGGCACATCGAAAAATGTCCAAATCTTAAGCCTACTACCAAAAGTTATTCTACGAAAAATAAGAATTTGCTCGAAATACGCCACCGCTAGTAATGCATACCTCATACCTGCTGCATTGCACTGCTGTCACGGCATGGCGAATCGAGAGGAAGTGATTATAGCGAGCGATGTACGTTGGCAATTTTTTTCAACTGTTGTACCTCATCATTTGGATAAGATATTCCAATGATTCTGATATCATATTATAGGAACTTTTTATGCTCCTTTAATATCTACCATAATATTAAAATTTGTTCGCGTCCGTCTGTCTGTCTGTCTGTTTGAAGATCGATCTTCTCGAGAACCGTTGCGAATCGAGAGTCAAACGAGATACCGATCAATTCGAAAATTTCCAAAGAAAACAATAGGACCAATCTCGTAATTGTGCAACTTTAATTAGCGAAGATATTAATTAAAACGTTAATTAACATAACGTTATTCAGGAATTTTTATTTCTTTCCGGTTGCCATTTTGCAAATGGGTGAACAAGTAAAATTCTAATAATTGTTTTAAAAGAGATTTTTTTCGCTGCTGTCCAAATCTTAAAACAACGTTTCCATTTAGAATTCCATTTTAAATTAGTTTAAAATTGGTTGCCCTATTCGGACATAGCCTTTATTTTATCGTCTGTCCTTTTTTTATTTTTTACATTCAACGTTCTTAACTCTTTTCAGCATATGAAAGTTGTTTCTTTAGCTTTGTTTATTGTTTGTAGTGTAAGTTTATCATTCACCGGCCTCATATTTTGGTGCATTTAGAATGTGCGACTAATTATGTTTATTTTGTTGGACTTTTTCCCGTCACATGGGTGAGTTTTCGAATTGTAATAACTCTCTTTTTCCTTCCTGTTTCTATTTTTAAAATACAGTTTATATCGTTAAAAGAACATGTTAAATTAAGATTGTTTGGATTTCTTTGTGAAACAGAGTTGAACAATAAAGATTGTTTTCAAGGATTTTAACTAAAGCTAAATTAGAATCTGAAGACTTGGTATTAAATTAATGCTCTTTGGTAGTTATTTAGTTTTGGTGCTTTAGTTTCACGTAATCAAACTAAAAGTATGTATCATTCCATGTAAAAAGCTGATTGTAATTGTACATAAATAGTTCAGATATAGTCTATCAGATGTAATTCATTTTAACGTGAGCACAGATTATAGTTGATAATGCATATATTTTCATCTTTTGTGCTAATTGAAAATGCTCATAACTTGTATCATTGATAACTATGATTGACGTTAAAGAGATTTTTGCCAAAAATATGCTCTACCGGTGTTTTGCAAACCTTGCAATAAGCGTATTTATTTATTCCTCAGCGTTTTAGAAACTGATGTCAGAGTAATACAAAGACACCAATTGGACATCTCTTTCATTTTTTCAGTAGCCCGTGCCACGCCGGGCACGCAGCTAGTTGATTTATATTTTGTGCAGCGAATTTAGCAGCTCTCAGAAATTAGGGATTTTTTAAAAATAATTTAGATAATTTTGAGTCTACCTCCTACAACTTGAGAACAATTGGAGATAAACCAGGCCTTCTACGTTGGTCTTGTGCTCCACGTGAACTCTTATATCAGCTCGTAATGTATTTACCAAGAGTTATGAAACCCCTGTGTATATGTATGCATGTACGTAAACGAGCACATTTGTATCAGCTACAGTTAAAGAAAGGTATTTAATTCACCAAACACGAAAAACACAAAAGAATGTGTAAACTTTGAAATTTAATGTATTTTAAGACATCTTTAGCTGTAACTCACTCACATTCTTTACCAGCAATCGTAGAAAGATGCATTATTTCGTTTTTCCTCCTGGTGTTAAATCACAGTTGCGGCGGGTGTGCCTCACAACAGGCGTGGCAGCACACACCCTGCTCGATCTTTCTTTTTACCTTTCAAGTCTTATTCAGTGACAGTTCATTATGCAGATTAAAAGCTGCCCATTTCTGAGTGCACAAAGCACTGGACACGTTAATCTTAAAACGTCGAAAAAGTAAAGAAAGGTGGGCTGGTGGAGGAGTTACGTAATTTAGAAGAACTTCCTTTGGCTATGTAAGATAAGTATTGACCAAAGATGCAAACTTGAATTTTCTAATCGAAGACTTTCTTTTATCTGCATATGGATAACAATTAATTCAAGCTGAAAAGGAAATTTATTGCTTATTTAACAGTTGCTGGTACGCAATTTTCCTCAACTCTGAAAAATCTCAGTCGAAAGCGATGCAAGACAAAATTGTTTCGGTTATCAATAATTTCAAAATACATTAAGCAACTTGAAAAAGTCTTTCTGTTATGAGTTAGCTAAGTAAAATATTACCTCCACTAAATAAAGTCATTAGAGAGTAAAACGAATTTTCATCACGTTCGTGATAACAAAAATGGTTGTTGTTTCCATTGTTGAGAGGTTGTGTAACGCAGATGTGGGGAAGAGGGTTGATATTGCCTCACAAGGAGTGTAGACTTCTAATAACAGAATGCACTTTTTTTTTGTACACACAGTACAACGCCCAACGCAAGAAATATTTACAGCACAAGAAATTGGAAAGAACACCTATTGTACCGGTGGAAACTGAACACACAACATCTGGCTTACAGAGCAAGTGCTTTCATCGCTCGATCACGGAAAGCACAATTAAACTTCTACTTGTCATAAATGAGTATATTTTCGCCAACTGTGAGGGAAATTTCCCAACCGCATATTCAACTATCTCCAAATGACAAAAACGAAGGAAAGAACTAGTTGGAAAGAAAACATTTTTTGCACAAAATCATTATTGCTTAGAGATATAAAATGTTAGCTTAAGTACTTAATACTTTTGGTTGAATGTTAGAAGTTACAATCTTCCTATTTTCCCAGTCTGATATATTTTTGATACAGATAATTGGACTAATCGCTAAAAAAATTCTATTTTTTCACTTTTTTTTTTGTTACGTAATTTATTTGAAATACTCCATTATTTTTCTTACAGTAATTTTTTTTTTGGATTATGACAAGTGCAAAAACAAGATCAAATCAACCTCAATAACCACTGCTTAGTAAGTTAATAAAGAAAGAAAGTAACTTATTTTTTTATCCATAACGATTCTAAAGTAAGAATGATCAAGAACTGCCATTATCCAAAGAAAGCGAGCCCCAAAGACTTCAGCGCCCTCTCCCGGCTCATTTTTTTACCAGTAGAGGGCGTGGTAGCTAGAAGTCGAAACCGAAACCTTTAGCATAAAAGTGCATCTGCGATAACCGGACAAAAACGCGCACCAGGCTATTAAAGGAGACGGGGAGAAATTAGATTTTTTCCTTTTCTTATTCTGCTACTCAAGCACGGTCTCACGTTCGGAAGAAGAATTACTCGGGCGGAATCGTTTTTTTCGCCGTTTCCTTGCTTTTATAGCATGCATCCCACGAGCAATAATTATTATTTTTACATTTTTGTTTGATTTGAATTTAGAGTTATCCCTGTTACTTACCAGAAATGTTTCAAAATTTAAAACAAAAATAAAGGGTAAAAATAAAATAATTTAAGCAGGATATTGTGTTTTTTGGAAAATATTCGGCGTTGATACAGATAAATGTATCCACTTTAGAGTTTCTAAACTATAATTAATATTCTTGTAAAGTCACTGATAGTTGTAGGTTGTGTACGACTGGAAGATGATAAACCATTAATTGTAATTCCTCAAATGATCTTATTGTTGTATCCTCCATGTGTGTTTAGGCCAATGCTGCAGTTGGAAAAGACCATTGGGGTACGTCATCCCCCGAAATATCTGGTTTTTTGTTGTAAACATTTTGCAAATGTAATGTAAATTGGTTTTAAACCACCTTTTCTTCTGGTGAGTCCTCCAAATTTCCCAAGTTGAGTTCCCCTATTTTTTCCACTTAACAACAGCACCGTTATAGGCTAAATTTGACTGAAGGCAGTCCAGACACCCTTGACGATCTGAAGGCAGTTGTCCTCATAGAGGTCAGCGAAGGGGTACTTGCTGCTCTGTTGGATTTTTTTTTTTTTTTTTTTTTTTGGATGGTTGGGTTGGAAAAGATGTGTTCCTCGGGACAATTCCTACAGTTCAGATAGGTTTTGGTGCCATACTTTAGGATTTTTATTCCTCGGTAGTGTTTTGTTCTGAAGCTTGTTAAAGTCTTTGCATAATTTCTATTGATTTTTGAATCGAAGATTTGATGATTTGTCTTTATTGCTCTGTTCATGAACTTCAATTATGCTACAGAGACTATTTTACTAAAGGTGACAGTCTTTAAATGTTACACTGAGAAAGTTCATCACAGTTCACTTACTCATGTATGCAGCTATAAGCTTCCACTTTTAAAACCCTAATGGTTTTTATGTTAAGATTAGTTTAAGGATTTTTTTACTTTCCAGTGCATTTTTTAAATTTTCATTTATAGTGTCAGAAGCGATCATTCAATTTTTAGTGTCAAGTGTACTTTTAGTTGTAACATATTATGTGTCTTTAAATTCAAGCATAATGTCATAATATGTTGCATATTGTTCTATATTTGTAGTTGCATTGTAAAAAGAGAGAAGAAAACTCATAAGTATACATTTGAGTTTCTCCTATACCTCTGTTTTTCATGATTACTTTAGAAAGAGTTTCTATTTTAATAATTACTAGCTGCGTTCCCGGCGTTGCACGGGCAACCTAAAAAATGAAAGAGATGTCCAGTTGATGTTTTTGTATTACTTTGACATCAGTTTCTAAAGAGTTAAGGAATAAATAAGTACGCGTAATTCAAGGTTCGCAAAACACCAGTAGAGTATATTTTTGGCAAAAATCTCATTAACGTTAATCATAGTTATCAATGATACAAGTTATGAGTATTTGCAATTAGCACAAAAGATGAAAATATATGCATTATCAACTATAATCTCTGCAAAAGTTAAACTGAATTACATCTGATAGACTATATCTGAAATCTTTATGTACAATTACAGTCAGCTTTTTACATAAAATGACACATACTGTTTGGTTGATTACGTGAAACTAAAGCACTAAGATTTAATAAATACCAATAAGCGTTAATTTAATACCAAGTCATCAGATTCCAATTAAGCTTTAGTTAAAATCCTTAAAAACAATATTTTTTGTTTAACTCTGTTTCACTTAAAGAAATACAAACAATCTTAATTTAAAGTGTTCTTTTAACAATACAAAATGTATTTCAAAAGTATAAACAGGAAGGAAAAGGAGACATTTCATCCGTCGAATAACTGATAATATTGTTAAACACTGTATTTTATTACTAGATATACAAAAACTGATAACACTTAAAGAATATAAACCCTGTTACAAAAAAAAAGAAAGAAAGAAAAAGGACAACATATGTTCAATTGCTGAATGTTAAGTTGTTGTCAGTAAGATATCAATTTAGTCGATGTCAAGTTAATCACTTAATAAATATTCAAACCAAAGTAGTCCTTTTTAAAACATTTTAACTTATCAATATCTAACGTACCGATCTTATGTTAATGCTCTGTGTGTATTTGTATATGTATGATTTAACAAAACACCACTAAAACTTATTTAGGGATCTTATTTTCATGCGCTGTGTGTATTTGCGTATGTATGATTTAACAAAATACCGCTAAAACTACCTACCACAATCTAGGGATGATTCTAGGCAGAATCTTATAAAATCAAGCTTTTGGTTCGTGCTCTTCAGCTGAAGGGAGAAAAAAGCAATCCACTGTTTTCCCAGTCCTTAATGGAGACAAAACATTCCGTTTTCACCCCTCTCCAGTTGATCTCCGAATCTTTTTTTTTTCCCCCTTTTTCTCCCTGCTTGTGCAAGCGGCTAATTCAATTGCTGGCCACCCCTTACTCTGTCAATTGACTTATCTCACATTTCACGGATTCGTGCTCTTCTGGCTCGCATCAGGACAGATGGACGGCCTGGCCGATTAGAGAATTAAATGGCGTCCGGTAGACCTTTCCATCAGGCGTGACGTCATGCTTCCATTTAGGTAATGCAGCGGTCTTCTCTTTTTTCGTGGTCAGAGCACGATCCCTTGTGTTCTTCCAGCAAACGTGGTTGGTAAAAGGGGTTTGGATTCTGAGTGGGTTGCGGTTTAGAAGAGGTCCAGCGCTCGAAAGCAATTCGACTAAAATATCATCTTCAGCTCTTCGCCTCAACACAAAAGCCGTATTTAAAATATGTTCGAAGATGAAGCTCAGAAAAATGTGTAAGCAAACATTAAACGTTGTTTTTTAGGAAGGAAAAGAAAATTTAGGAAATCTAAAATAAAACACGCCAAAATTAATTATTTTAAACGGATTTCAGTAAAAGATGTTTTGATTTCATGGTAAAAAAAGATTTGAATTCCGAATGAATGAGCACTACGCTCAGAAGTAAATGGAATAAAATATCATATTTACTTCTTCTCCTCAAGGAAAACAGTATTTAAAACAAGAATATAAAAATATATACTTACAAAAACAGAAATGATACTAGACAAGAGTACAAAAATTCATTTCTTGAGAATGAGAGGAACATATGGAATCCATTGAGTGAAAACTTTCAAAGAAGATAACGGACGTTTGCAGTCTCTTTAGGCCTAATGATGAGAAAGGTTTAGTAAACGAATTTGTGAAATAAAAATAAAATTCCGTGTTTATCTATGCATTTGCGTTAATCGCCAGAGGTAGTAAAAACAAAGATAAGTAATCAGAACATATTCGTTATTTCATGTGCAAAACATTGGACGGTAAATACCTGGAACTTTACAATCAAATTACGTAGCTAGATTTCTTTGATTACAGTCAAAGTTATTCAAAAGTTTTAAATAAATTCTAACACAGATATGAAATTTCAGCACACATTTGCTTTGTAAATAGACTTTTTAAATCGTCTCTTTACCAAACATAAGCGCACAATATTAGCCACTCATCAAACAGTTGTCTGATTTATACCCAATAATGATTTCATTTCGTCAAAATTAGACTTTATTTTATCGGCAATGACTGAATTTTATCGCAAAAATCATTATATTACTAATATATTTTTTACTATTAAACCCTCCTTTGTATTAAACTCTACTTTCGAAACCATTACTGGAAAAAGCATTACCAGTTAACAGTTTCTTACCTCAAATCTAAGTTATTAGAGCTCTTCATATGCAACGGAAATCAGTTTATTTTCTTATTTTGAAAACGTAATATTTTACGCTAGATCATTCCTCCGATATTTTTACTAAAATCAAGCCAATTAAGTCTTTTTTAAAGAAATACAAAAGAAAAAATATTGAATTAGTCAAAATTATACACATTTAAAGTAAAAGTTTTTAGCTAGACAAATACCTAACATTTTGTTCCCTTAAATGCTTTTGCGTATTTTTTAATAAATTTTAATGTGCAGAAATATTTCAAAAAGATCATGTGGCACAAGTAATAGAAAGTAGTTGATTTAAACAGGGTAAAGAGTTAGTAGAATGCCGTACAGATTTAAAATTTTGGTTTGATACGTAGTTTTTTTTTTTTTTTTTTCTGTTACATTACTATAGTTGTGCAACAGAGTAAAATTTGCTTTGCCAATTATAATACTAAAGATGTGTCATCCGGGCAAGATTTGTATATTATGCCAATTTTAAAAACGTGCTTTGCACTGTGTCAAAGTATGAACGTTATGTGTCACATAAATCCTCAAATGTCAAATTTGCTATAAGTTTCTTTTTACATGAAAGGCGATCAATACAATCACATGTACAACATCCATAAACCAAACCCACAATGCAATCTTCGAAACATTTCTTTAAAGTGCTCCTTCCATGCTTGCATGAGGTTAGGTCTTCCAGGCAGAATTGAAAATTTAAACTCGACTCTTCGCCAGCAATTCATCTATCTTGCAATAATGGACTACTCGCTCATTTCGCCAAGCCGTAACTTATGAAAAATATTCATTACCGTTCTTTTCTGCGACGAGCTTTCCTGCAAATTCTCCAAATAGTTTTTCAGCAGCTTAGGAAATGAGCCCTGAGGCCAAAAATCTAATTATATTTTTTCTCTACCTCTGGTTCAACTCTCCAATTAATTATTTCTCAACTGCTGGAATCTTCGCAGACGAAGTTGGATTCTTCTGCAAATCGTGACAACGTTAGACGTGACGTTTTAGCGTAGATGGGAAGAGATGGTTCTTTCTTTTCCTATTCTTTTCCCCCCTGTTCTTTGTCCCATTCTCTTCGCAAACTGTGACAAAATACCAGTTTTCTCTCTGTTCTTTTCCTTTGGCCAGAATAGCTTTATTAATGGTCCTCGTTTTGCTAGGGAGAATAAATTTCTGTCTTTAAAATCCGGAGTTCTTGTCAGTCTGGTGGTTATAAAGTGTGGTTTTTAATTTAATTTATATCCCTCTGATGCTTGAATTTGGTAACATGAAGTGTCGTTAAGTCTGACGGCTCAGATTTTCTTTCCTTGTAATGCGCTTAAAAATTTAAAGTATTTCTCAAAACTTTTGAGACCATTTTAATAAAAGCTGGGAAATTCTTAAGCAGCAGTCACTTAAAATGCTATTTTCAGGTTAAACAAATATCATAAAGAAAAAAATTGTATCTTTAATATTTAGTTGTAAACAAATATGGTTTGCATTTCAATCTTGGAAATTCAAATGTATTCAGAAAAAAAAAAAACGAACATCGTCACAAGTTTTTTTAAAATGTATTTATTATTACATAAAAGAGTTGTTTTTAGAAGCAAGACACAGATTTAAGCATTAAATAACAAATACGAAAAATATTTCAACGAAAATTAAATTGCACATTGAGAAAATATTCACGTAATACTGAAAATCTAATCGTAACAAAACTCTCTTATTTTATGTAGTGTCGATTTAATTATCAAAAGTATGCGAGTTATATTCATGAAAATTTTAAAATAAGAATGGCAGAGCTTAAATTTCATCTGTAAGTTGCTCAAAGTCAAAAGTATTTAAAGACGAAGCAAATCTTTAACGACTTGACCACGATGATCTTGCTTAGAGTATTTAATGTTCAGTAAAATATTAGTTTACCGTACACCCATGTGGTCCGAGAGAACTTCACAGAATTTTAACACAGAAGGTCGTGAATTGGTCAGCTGATAGGTGCTTCCATCATGGACGAAAATATTCTGCATGGATTGCATTATTAACACAGTGTGAACTCCCTTCAACTGACCAATTATTGGAAGTATTTGTAACTTTTATTGCATTTTAATGAAAAACATGAAATATCATAACAAGAAAAATATTTAAACTTTTCCAACTTGTCAATAAATATATTAGGATTAATAACAGTTAAATATCTTTTATTTTATTTACTATAAATTATTTGCAACAATCTTTAAAAACGGAGATTTTGTTAGTAATTGACCCCTTACATTCAGAAAATGGCCTGTGTCAGTCAGTAATTGACCATTTTTTACAAAGTAGTAGTTTTAATATCTGTACTAGTAAAATCCGGTTATTTTTTTACAAGTAGAAAAGTATATATGTCGGTCTAAATGTAACTTCTGATTGATTTTTGGAGAATGACGTCATCCCGCGTGACCTTGATGATAGCCATGTGGCATTAATGACCCATAAGGTTCGAAAAGTTGCCAAATGTCGCCAATCTAGACGACATTTGGCAATTTCTCGCAAAAAATAAGGTGCCAAAAAGAATGCCAACTTGTCGATATTACTTTAATTTCTTGCCAATTAGATATGGTGTCATCACTATGTGAGTCATTGCAAGACACGAATCCATAGGGATTAGTAAAGTGTCTAAACATTAAAACACTAATATTATGTATCAAAAGTATAAGATTTCAGGCAGGAATAATGTCAGTTTTAGAGCCGGACTCTCCTTCCATGACCTTATCCTTTACAATCTACACTCTTTCAATTCTGAGAGACGGGATCATCCAAAGGTCGGGCCCCTAGTTTCTGACTTGACTGACACACCATCCCGGCGGCTTTCTACGGGAAAAAAATCTATTGCAAGCAGTAGAGATATTTCCAAAATCTGTAATTATTTAGTGGTTGACCAAGAGCATTTATTAATTTACCACATCATAGTTGAGGCACCTAACCTGGCAGCGTCATAATGTTGTGATTAGGATCTGAGAAGCTTTCACAATGCTTCCAGATTAGGCTTGCTACGGCTATGGTTAATTACTGGAAAAAATACTTTTTTAATTTAGTACTATTACATTTCATTCTAAGCAAAAAAGTTTGCAATCATTCTGGTTTTGAGAAAAGAACTTTAAAAACAATGTAAATTTTACCTTTTTAGTCAATTCTTAGCACTAATAACATTTTAGACACTTAGTAGTTAACCACCACTTAACCCCGACATAAATCGTTAGCTTTCAAAAGAAAATGTACTTATTTACCTGTAACAATCGTGGATGATCTGCATATCTCAATAAATGAACTTGTTGAATTATTTAACCTGATACAATAAGACTGAACTATTTATCCCGTAACAAATCTGGCTTATACAAGAAGTGAATTATTTGAAACTTTCTAGTTGACTTTGTAAATGTCACATCCTTAACTCCAATCAAAATCATGAATCAAAACAAAGAGGGCGTCCTAGTAATGGGATGCTAGAAATTTGTTCAAGCAGTCTGGTAAAGAAATCTTGATTTTTACATTTCAGTTCTCCAGTGGTCGATTACTGGATTGTGACCAATTATTGGTAGATTACTGAAAAAGGATTTGTAATAAAATAAAATAAACGACTTTATTTTCAATTTCAACATTTCTGTAAAGTGGATGCTGTAAATATTCTGCAAAAGTAAAAAAAATCCAGGGCATTAGTGTGTTAACATTACATGTGTTATTAAAAAAAACTGCCTAAAAGCACGTACATTTTTTATAATGTTTTCCCATTTTTGGAGAAGTTGCACTTTGCTGCTTTTGCGTTCTGAATAGTAAAAAGCTAATAAAATTACTCTTTTGAAGTAAACAAATGCCTGAATCCAGTATCACAACACAAGTAGGCAATATGTTTGAAAAACGTTCTATTTGATTCTGTTAAGAACTAAAAAATGAAATATTAGAATTATGTTGCGGCTTATGTCACTTTCTAGACAGTATCATAACAGCAAGTCCATGAACCCATAATTGAGGAGAGAAGGAAGAAGTAAATTACGTTTTGAAAATAGGCAGAGCAAAATATGTGAAAGGGCAGCCTGAGACGATTTTCACTTTGAGCAGAGAGGGAAGATCTTATTTCTCGATTCAAATATACTTTTCAGTAGGAGACCACTAACCTGGAAAGTGCAGGACAGACTATTCTGCTATCCAATTTGGCTATAGCCGGCACCTGGCTTCTTGCATTCATATCATGATCATGCTGCTCGTGTTAGTTATAACCGATGCCTCGCAAACGGATAAGCTGTGATTACAATTTAATGCACTTATAATGTTTTTTACTAGTACGTTGTATTTATGTAGATTTATTATTTATGAAAAGGTTTTTGACAACTAACAGCTACAAGTCTTGCTTTCTTTTGCAGGTGACTTCGGCACCGGTTTCGGATAATGAACAAAGTAAGCCATGATTTTAATTTTGTTCAATACTGAAAATTTTTTAAAATTCAAATCATTTATCTTATCTCATGTTAAGTATGTACATGATCAAACAGAACAATAATTTTCTGGCAGAAGAACAGAAAACAACAAGAAAACGAGTTTTTTTCTGTTTTTGAACAGAAAATAACAAGAGATTGTTATTTTCTGCTTTTCTGTCAATAAAACAGAAAATAACATTTTCTTGAGATTGCAATAGAAGCAATGACAATAATACTAGACTGGAATTTGAAATAATACAAGATGTCAATATGCCATCCCACGGTAAAACGAAAAATTTTTCTCGTACATGAAAACTCATATATTTCATTAAAAATAATAGATAATTTAAAAGAGTAAAAAACAGAATTTTGATGCTTCTGAAATCGCAAACGAATGTGTGATTTCTTAAGAGAAAAAATATTTGTTCATTACCTTCTAAAATTATTATTTTTTACAGAAATATGTGCGCATTCACGTGCCGGACAAAATGCCGGCTTCTTCTTGGAGCGCGGTTTCGTTTTAAATTTGACTATTTTTGAGTAATGCGCAAAAGTTTAGAAGTTAATAAATATTTCTGAATGTATAGGCAGTCCACAAATGGCGTCACGCTTTGAGAGATTAGGGGGTTAGAGAAATTGTGTCAACTGATGACGTGAGAGAAAAGGGGAGTAACGGTCCTTGGTAGCATGAAGTGTAACATCATAAAAGGTTAAAATAAAAACCTTCATTAGTTTTATACTGGTTAATAGTTTTATGTTATTTATTTTTGTATTCATTAATTTCTTAAATTTATTTAAAGTAGTTTACTTCCATTGATTTTATTCTGTATTGAAAAACGTCGTTGCACAAAAAGGATTAAATTCTGTCCAGGTCAAAAATATAAATTTAAACGGAGATCTCCTAGCTTAAATATTACACAGCTAACACTCTTAACGTAAAATAACGCTGGCCATTTTCACACATTTTGAATAATTTTGAAAGAGCATTTAAAAATAACAAATAAATCAACTGAAACAAAAGTAAAATATAGTGGATTGCCTTTCATCCCTATTTTGTTTAAATCGACTAGGACGGAAGCGTGACCGAACTAAGGCGTTATGAATGTTATGGTCATAAATGCCCTTAAAACACTTCTCTATAGTATTCTAAAATTTTACCAATGTAATAGTGCCCTTTACCGTGGACAGGCACTGCAGATTTTTCAATTTTTGTTTCTTCTTATAATTTTCTTTTCTTTTGCATGTTCGATATATATTGCACATCAGCTTAATTGTGCTAGCTTGCTTATTTTGTTTCCGCAGAAAATAAAGCACAATAAAAATGTCAAATTCAAACATTTCCCCATCGTTAGTATTGAATCCAAAACGCGTTTCCCCAAATATCTCAAAAACTCATTTCTGCAGATATTGCCATTTACCTGCCTACGGCAGTATAATTGTCAAACTTTAAAGATAAAATTTGAAATACGATCAACGACATAGTGCTCTGTTTCTGAACTGGAAGTATACGCTTATGATTATGTAATCTTAGCGTGGCAAATGAAAAATTGCCCCATGCATCAGAATTTCATCTGATTTGTATAAACACTTGAACATAAAGCTAAATAACAGTTAGTTTATAGATGCTTCAGGTTAAGACTATTACTAAAATAAAAAACTTCTGACACATTTGCTTCAATAAACATGTACCAGAATATTAATTATCACCGCACAAATTTTACCGCCAAAAAGAAACTTGTTTACAACATCACAAATTTCACTCTCAGAAAGATATCTATTTACATATTTATCAGTTTTTGATATCTATAGGTTTGATTCGTTCTTTCAAATGAAAGCAGCAATAGCTATCAAATCGAAATTTTTTTTAATTTTCACTGTGTTATCAAATCTGATTTTTTCCTCACAAAATCTTTCATTTCCGAAAGTAGGATTACTTTTTTTCTCTTTTTACGAGAGAAATTCCGATTGCCACAGATCTGAAAATATTTAAAGAAATTAAAAGCGCATAAATATCTCACAGAACGCTGATGGAGAATAAAAAACATTATCTGCTTTTAATAGTTGTGGGAAAATTCTTGCTTATCCGCCTGAAGAAGAAGATAAAAAAGAAAAAAGAATGTTTGATGCCGTTGAAAACTAATTACTTCTTACGACTTTTTAATCCTGCTTTTGTTTTCCTTGCTGGAAACAGACACCGCAATTTTACCCACCTGAATACTTACTCTCGAAACCGTGATGAAAAAAAAAGATAAAAAACGCCCCCTCGCGTTAAATAAGCAAAGCATAAAAAACCACAACGACCTTTTAGTTTTTTTTATTATTTTTTGTGTGTATTTTTCAGCTGCCTCATTAAGATTTTAAAACGTAGAATCAGTGGCTTTCTCAAATGACCAAAAGGTTTTTGTGTCGCGATCTTTTACAGCTATTTTTTTCCAAGCGTGTTGCTAATCGGCAATAGCCTTTAATTTTTTTTTGACATACTTTCACTATAATGAGATTATAAAGGATTTAAAGTAATTCTTCATGTACTCAGTACAAAAGGCGATTTCCGTAATCTTCGGGCATGGTATCCCACGATTTAAATAACTAATTTGAAAACAGATTTTCACGAAAGCTTTGTCTTATAAAAATTTTTAAATGCAAAAACAATGTTTTTAGTGCACAGAGAAAAGCGTGTTTTCTTTTCAACGTGTTCACTAAAATATCAATTTTTAAACTTGTCTCAGTTTTCTTACTTAATCTACTGCTTAAAAATTACAAAAGAATTTTTTTTTTATTCTTACATTTATAAAGCTCATATAAAGCTAAATTTCGGTTAAAATACAACTTAATCAAGTAATCTCAAATATATTAGTAAACAAAAGGGGGTTAAGAACAACATCTTTGAAAATGATCATTGAACTACCGACAGCATATTTAATTATTCGATTAGAAACTTTTTATTATATTATATACATTTTTTAGATATTTTTTTTAAAAAATGTATCTAGTACACTGTAAAAACGATTCAGAAACGTTCCTGGAAAACAATAGGGATTGACGTGCCCAATTTCTGCCAGTAACATATCTCGCAAAAACCAGGAACATTTACCGATAAAATTCAGTAACCTTCCTGAAAAATCCAGAAATCTTCCCATTTAAAGCCAGTCGTGTCTCCGGAACTTCCGAGTAATCTTAAGTAGTTATAATATAACAGCTTGGCACCTTCCTGATGAATCAAGACAGTTGCAAAAGCAGTATTGCAGAAATGGCCAAAGCTAAGCCAGAATTGCAAGTATTAAAAGCATCTCGCTCAATTGCAATTCTTGCAAAGCTACGTAGTCCATACTTTTTGCTCCGTTTGGGAGTTTAATCAGCATGGACGAGCCGTAATCGAACGAGAAGCCGATACACCTTATAAATACTCTTGGTTAATCGTTAAACTGGGCGCTAAAAATATTTTTTACAACAGAGAAGTCTGCATTTGGACAACTTGTAGCAATTCAGGAAACGTTTTGACAATGATACTTGATATTTCCAGGAAGTGAATAAAAACCATTGAAATCCCGAAACGTTACACGGAAACAGTCAGGAACGTTTCGGAGTTTTTTTACAGTGTATCAGCAAGGAGCGGTGTTAGCAATTGGCGTCTTTTAATTTCACCAATGCTTGTAATACATTAAAAAAAACCACACAGTTCTGTAAATAACAGTTTTTTAGTTTACTTTAAATATATAAACTCAGCAACAGATGTATAATTGCATGAATTTCTCAGTTCAAAGAATAATCTTTAGGTATGCTCGATTGGAATATTAGACACTCTATCAGCTAAAAAATAGGCCAATACCCAAAGTGACCCAATAAACAATGATTTTTTAAAAAAATTTTACTCAGCGTCAGAAGTTTAAACTGATCCTGAATGTCAACATGACACCTCCAGTGATAAAATTCGCACATTTCAGTCGTATTTCTCAAAAGATGTTCCGTGATGATCACTTAAATTCATAAATTAATGTGATGGTTCGGACTTTTGATCTGAAGAAATTTGGCATTCTTAAGACAAAGAAATAAAGAAATATATTTCTTCAGCAAAAAGTGAAAGAAAATATCATAACGTTAAATCGCACAAATTTTTAGAGAACTGCATGCACCCGAGGGTCGCAAAGAAGTTTGTGAGGTAACGCAGGAAAAGGCGAGGGATACAGTGAAGTGTGAAAGGTATCAATCTATGTATACATACAGTGAAATCCCGTTACAACGAACTTCAAAGCTCCGTAATTTTTTTTTTCGTTATTGCGGGAACTTTGTTGTAATGGAATTCAAGCAATATAATGGAAATTATAAAAAAATGTCATTGAAAAGGCATTTCTTTTAAATGGATATTTCGTTGTATTGGTATTCGTTAAAACGGGATTTCACTGCATATATGAATTAGCGATATGCTAATGTGCCGTGAGAAAATTATAATCCTTCAAAGTGTGCCACAAATCGGAAAAGTTTGGGAGCACCTGGCATACACGTTTTTTTTGGAGTTACAAGGAACTTTTTTTTTAATTCCAAAAGAGGTGTGTCAGTGGATAAAAAGACATCCAAGAAGCGTAACCTTGAAACAGGTGTATGTAGTTCTCTGCAAATTTATACGATTTAACGTTGTAATATTCGCTTTTACTATTACTAAGACTATTTCATTTATTACTTTCATTTCTCCTCTGAATAATTTTATCCCAAGTTGATAGTTGATCTTTCCCACGTGAGTTGGGAAAAACACTCGCATTCAAATAAGAATCATCGACAAAATCTTCAAATTTTCATACATACTCAAAAATTTAAAGCTCACTTTCGAAGGTTTTTCAATCCTGAGGAAAGTTTTGTCATTTTGGACGAATCTTACTTAACTGTATCAGAAACACTACGCTTATATCGCGCAAAATATTCGTTAGATTGGCGAAAAGTTCGGTGAATTTTTTACAAAGGACTTCAGCAAATGCTAAGAAAATTCTAAGGCTTCAGCTGACCTGTGTATGTCCAGGAGTTTTGGTTTGGAAAGAAAACAGATCGCACGTAATGAGAGTTAAATATACAAGGTGTCCGAAAATTCCTTGACGCATTCTAAAATTTCATAGAAAAGCAAAAGATTGTCGTATAAATATGAGGTTTACTGCATAATACTTCACAGGTTCAAAAATTTTTAGGACAACTTAAAAAAATGAAAAAGGAAAAAAAGGAATTATGGGTAATCGCTGTATCGTCATAGTATGGAAAAAAAAAGTCATATGAGGTGTTTTTGTCATTTTGTTAAGCGAAAAGTAATATCATTGATTCTCAGAGTTCGATAACTGTACCTTTTGTTGACATGGGATGAACTTGAGTACTGTTTAGATGTGGTTCGAGCAACATAAGGTGCACGCTTTGTGCTCTGGTAATTAAAGACATGTCTTTCTCTTTAATAAGATGATAAAACATGACACACATAACGTTTGTATTTCTAACTTTGACGATTCAGTCATCACCTGTAGTTACTTTTTTCTTTTTTTTCCTTCTCTGTCTTGGGTTCCCCTCCCCTCCCTGGTTTTTCTTTTTTCTTTTTTTGACGATATTATGAAAATGTCATGAACCTGTGAAGTATCATGGAGCAAACCGTGTGTTCAAACGACAATTTGTTGCTCTTCCATGACGTTTAAAATGTGTCAAGGAATTTTTGCACACCCTGTACATAATTTTTTATGTAAATTTGTACTGTTCCTTTGACATTTTCATATTACTAAATGAATAAATAGTTAAATATAAGACAGAATGCTGACAATGGGAGAAGTAACTAAAATAACTTTTCCGCCAAGCATGCGCGTTTTAAAAACATAATTTTGTCTTAATATTGCAGTCTAATATCTAAGTAAATGAGTCTTGACTTGCGGTTGAAACTTTTGCTATACTATTAAGTAAAATGATATGGTGCTGCCAAAAGGCGTGAATCAGGTGGTTTGCATTGCTACCCATTAAGCCATTCATCATTCCAAGCGATCTTGTCTTAGGTAATGACAAGAACCATGGGTGAGGCTTCTTTTTTCTGAATTCTAAAGAGAGGCGTTCTGGACGAAAGGAACTGTTTAAGAAAGAGAGGCACCCATCATAAGTAAATAATTAATATGTAAGGACATTCTTGCACGATTTAACAATGTGATGTGTTATTTATCTGTGAAAAAGCATGTAGACGCCATGCAAATTTTGAACAGCAGTTTAAGATGTGTTTTTTTCATACACCAAAAGCCAGTCGCCTGAACAAAGAAGAACAAATAAGGAGAATGTAGGCTTATTAATTTTTAGTAAGACTAAATTCTTTTATGTGTTATTAGGGGAGTTCAAGGCAAAAGTAACTGCCTAAGATAGCGATGCACTCATCATAAATAAATAATTGAAAACGAAGGGCATTTTTGCACAATAAACAATATGATTTTTCAACTATACATAAAAACATACATAAAATTAATTATAAATATTAAGCAGCTACTTAACGTGTAATCATTACATGCAAAATGGCTTACTTTTTACAAGAAGGACTTGATACCCAGGCAAATTCATTCCGGATTCATAATGTCTATTTTTCTAACCACCCATGGTACAATACGACGCATGCAGTTGGAGAAAATACATTAAAAGTAGTTTTAATTAATTCGAGATAATGGAACGAAATTCTCAAAAAGTACCCATTTACAGCCATGCTATCATCATACTGCACTGAAGCTTTACTGGAAATTTAGTAAATATCATGTTGCATATTTGGTGAAATTATTTTTAAAAAGGTCGTTACTCTTTTTAGTGGAAAATAAATCCTTAACAAATGTAGATTTTAGAGATCAATTTACATTAAGTTTTTGTACGTTGAATAATCTTGTTACTCGTTTTCAATAGTATTAGTGAGAAAAAGAGAGTAGGCTAGGCAGTAACAATGGTTGATACTCGCAAGTCTTTAAATTTATCTTGTGGTCAGTTTTATTCTTATCAGAAACAATAAATACAAATGATAAATGTAAGAAACAAAGTAATAACTTTCTGCAGAAAGTGAAAGAAAATGTTACAACTTTAAAACGCAAAGCAAACTTGCAGAGAACTACGTTTTGTTGGATGTCTTTTTTACCGCAAGCTCACCTCGTTTGCATTGAAAAGGGATTCTTTGTAACTCCGAAACACGTATATATGCAGTTCTCAGCACGATTGTGCGGTTAAACAGTGCAATACTTTCTTTTTCGTTTAAATAATCAATGTGTCAAAAACTTATACCTTCTAATTTACACAAACCAGGATTCCAGAATTCTCCCATAATTTGCACAAAGGAAGATACTACGCTTAAAAAGTCCACTGCATCCCTTTGTCGTCCTTTTCCCCCACATGAACAAACTTCCCGCGAGTGATGAATGACTTAATGTGTATGATTTGCGCCTCTCCCTACTCACCCTTCTCGACTGAACCCTTCTATCTCCTAAAGTAGACTATCTTCGCCGCATAGAATGGACCGAAATTTTTCAAGGGAGCATTTTCGTGAGACATTAGAAGGACTTTATTTTTGACAAAAGACAGATTTTATCTTAAGGATGGTGGTAAGGCTTTGGATGTCTGGTACTTCAAACATTATCATAATGCCGAAGAATGTTTGTTTTGCATGTTTCCGAATTTAGAACTCTAGCATTAGATGACTGACAAGGCTGATCCTTTATTTAGCCTTGAATCATGTTTTCTGAGTTCTGCAATGAAGTCTCATTTCCAAAAAAATATTTAGAAACTGTTAACTTCTTTCTACTGGAGATTTTCAGGGACCTATATTTTCACTCTAATGAGGATTTTTAGTAACTTGATTTGAATTCGGGTTAATAGAGTCTGTTGACGCTAATTTGGGACTGGTGTTGTGTCGATCCTCTCCCCCACATGAACAAACTTATCGCGAGTGATGAATGACTTAATCTGTATGATTTAAGCCTCCCCTGCTTACCCTTCTCGACTACACACTTCTATCTCTGAAAGTAGATTATCTTCAGAATGGGCCAGAATTTTTCCAAGGGAAAGCAAAACAATTTTACTAACTTAAAATACCTTGCGCTAATACTGTTACATTGAAGAATCATTGGCGACGAAAATTCTTCAATACAAAGAATCAGATTGGGTAAAGTACAGCTTTTAAATAATTTCGTTTAGAAATTCCTAAAATCAATTATTCTAAGCGTTTTAACCGTTATACATTGCTCAAACAAACATCATGTGGATTTGTTTTCCACTGGCATTCCAGTGATACCGGAAATGAAACGATAGAATATTTCCTTTTTGTACAAAAAAGTTTTTTTTTTTTTTGAAGTTTTTTGGCTTTAAAATTAACTTTTGAGCACTGTGGAACATTTTAAATTCCTTATATTGCATTTTCAGTCTCTAACTTATCGGGAAGTTAGTTAAAGACCAATCACAAGATTCCACTCGAACAGACAGACCAAATGGAGTTAATAAAAACATGGTAAAATAGTTTTCCACCTCTTTGACTAGTACAACAGTTGGAAGTATACAAAATGAATAAAATACATTTTGGCAACGAAGTAATAGTAGGAAATACAACGTTGAAAATGTACAAATTAGCAACTGATAACAGACATGTGTTTTGGGGTTTTGAAGAACCCCTTTCTCGATGCAAAAAAGTGTGAGCTTTTGAATATGCAGTTATCCGAGAAAAGGTAAGCTTATTTTTCTAAGTATATTCGAAAACCATGACTTCATGATCATTTGTGTCAGAAGGTCTACGGAATTTCATAATGATTATCGATAATAATTAAATATCTTCGATTTATAATCAAGTGATGAATAGATGTATAGATCATTTTAATGATCTTAGATAGTTTCTAAGTTTAAGAAGTCAGAAGTTATGCATTCTTTTTTTTTTTTTGAAAAGAACAAACCAAGTACCAGTTTTGAAACTTAGCAACTTTCATCTATTCAGTATTTTTACACAATTGTTATAGTAGCTTTGACTTATTTCTCACATCCAAATGATCATTTTAAAATTATCGGAGACATCAGTCCAGAGGTATCCTAAATATTTTTCAAATATCTAGACGCATATCCGTATATTTTCAGAAAAGGCACTGAGATCCAAGTTTTTCAAAGGATATTCCTCAGTCTCTTCCAGAGTATCTCATATATTTTTTTCTTCCGTTTCTTTCTAGGGGGAAGATAACCGAAGAGCCACCAGATCCTCCAGGGGACCTCTAGGTAAGCGTCAACCGGTTGTCATGGCAACGGACCTCTCCCGCAGTTCTTACGGGTTGAGGTTGAAACTTTTTTTTTCCTTTTTTCCACTCTTCGGGTCCATTAATCATTGTCTGTGCTAGGAACCGCAGTTATTCCCAAGCCGGCTGCAAAACATCGCATTTTAAGTTTTTCCTTCTTTTCTTTTTACATCCAAAGAAAATCCTCAACAGGGTCGAATTCTCAGAGTGAGTGCTTATTTCGCATCTCAGGTTTTCTTATATTTTTCGAGTATGAAGGATAATTTGAATTAAAATTTCGCGACGTTAAATTAATAAAATTGCAATGTAATAAGTTGTCTCAAGTAAACCTTTTAGGCAATATTTCTGTAGGAAATGTAAACCATAAACAAAAAGTAACCTGATTCAATTTATATGAAATGTAATGAAATATCTTAGTCATCTATTGAATAAGAGTGATTTTCTACCCTTGCTTTTATAGCAAACCTTTTCTTAACCACTGAAGATTTCACGAGAGGAGTGCATAAAATGACAAAGATATTTTGTAAAAAGAACTATTTTGTGAGGGTTTCCTTGGAATAATACTAAGTATATATCAAAAGCCAGATCAAAGTTGACAAATATGCTTTATTAACCACGTTTGCGTTACCATCGATAAATGGTTTCAATATTGTTAACCACGAATGTAAGAACATTTTACATTCATCATGCAGAAATAACTACATAACAAATTTATCAGCCAGGAATTGGTGCATTACAAAAAAAAATTGACTGTCTCCCTTCTAAGTAGTTTAATAAATACAGTTAATTAGCACTAATTGGAGCATTTTATACTTATTGAATATAAATCATACTGCTTTTTTTTCGTGATTGCTTTTTATCCAGAGTCACAAGATTATCTGTTTTTATTTACTTCAAAAAGTGTTTGATTGATGTATTTAAATGCAAGTATTTTGAGCATTTATGCTAGTTGGAGAAAAAAACTTAAAACATTGCACCAGTTAGGAAATTAAATTAAGCTATATAAATTTAAATAATCCCTTCATTTTTATGTGAGGTTACCGCGTTGATGAGGCTCATGCCAGTTATTTTTTACGTTCTGTATGAGTCTCCAGCCGCATTCTAGATATTTCTCTTTACCACCGGGCATGTTATTAACCACAATTTGATTCACCGACTCTATATGGTCTAGATGTAGAACATTATTACGTTCGTTTTCCAAACGTAACGTTTTAAGTTTATTTTCAAAGAAAGGCAATTAGTATCATTTAGAACTTCGCATTTTCCCAACGAAACTACATTCATCGTGTTTTTTACCTTAATTAATACTTGTGCTATGATTTTTTTCAATAGTTAGAATAAAATAAGATCATTAAAGCTTGAATATAACATTGAATATTCATTTGTTAGTGAAATTTAACCTAGTTATGTAGATATGTCTTTCACTGTAATCACAGAATCTAAAAAGTTCACTGCGGTTTATAGATAAAGGATAAAATGGTGTGAAACGCTCAATTTTAACTTGTGAGAGGGAGATTTTTACTCTGGCTAAATCTCTATTTTAAAAAGTTCCACTTCTAAGGCTCATTCATTTTATCATTTGTTCTAGCCATTTCTAAGGATGGCAAAGAAATAAATAGGGCTGACCGACATGTGAATGAATGGACACAATCATGAACTCATGTCAATAAAACTGTTGTTTCTGTCATGTACCAAATGCTAGTTTTTTTACGATATTTTAAACTTCTGAAATGAAACTGTGCTAAATTACTACCCAACAGTAACAATTTTTTTTTTCTGTTTTTGTTAAAGGAATATGGAAAAATAGTTTTTTTAATAATATGCTTGAATTTTAAACTGACATAAATTATTATGTCCGACATATTCAAATCCTTCTAGAAAAATAACATGCTAATAAAATTTTTAACCTCTTCATTAGTCTTAAATTCCAGCACAATATCTAATCATTGCAACACTGCTATGAAATCTCATACGATTAATTTAAATTGGTCCAAAATCATTGTTCAGTTTCATGTAGAAAAGGCATTCCATTTTAAGATCGCTTCCAAAGTAATAAAAGCAAAATTAAAGTTCAATCACTAGTTGAGGTCTTTATGTCTGCTTATTACGAAAACTCAAAATAATCACTGGTATTAAAGTGCTGCCTTAATTGAAAAGCATCAGACAACCAATAAACCTGGTTTCATAACGGCTCTTAATTAGGAGTAATTTAGCGATGCAATTAAAAACAAGCGATTCGAGAATAAATTTAAAAGGGTCTTTAACTCTTAGAGAGACGAAAAAACATCTGCGCTGGTTGCGGGCTTATCATTGCTGGTGCGTTTGGAGTTTAGTTAAGAAGAGAGAAAAAAGAAAAATCCTGAGTTTCAATGAAGAATTTGCTTTTTACTGAAGAAACTTTATTAACCGCGTTTCCCTCTACGTTAAGCAGTTTCATTAATGTGGTTAATTGCCAGTGTTTGAAGCATTTTATATTTATTGCAACGAGAAGTACGTCACGTTAAAAGAAAACAGGTTCTTGGTAAATTTCAGGACCACTTCTAATAAAGGGGGCAAAACTCAATGTTATGGCAATAGAGGTGGTAAAATTCGCATAAAAATTGTACACAGACCAACGTATATTTGTCCACCAGCATCGATTTTATGATATACTAGCTTTTGCCCGCGGCTTCGCTCACGTTGATGTAGTTTTTTTCAATTGATTTAAGTTAATGGTCATTACAGGCAGAGGTCAAATAGTTACCAAAAAATTGTTTGTCTCTAGTTTCGCCGACATTTCAAATTGTCTGCCCCCTTAAATGTATCAAAAGGTATGATTAAAACTGAAAATTAGGGGGAAGGGGAGTAAATGAAATGTTGGCAAAACTGAGAAGACATCGAAAAATCACAAAAAATTAATCACGAAAACGCTCAGGAGTTGTAAGGAAGTCAGTTTGAGTAATTCCCAAAAAATCCAATTCGATTGAGGGTCAACTATTCATAAATAAAGTGAAACAGTTCCCTTATAATCCCGATCTCCGTCAAATACATAATATCCAGCGCTACACCGACAGTCTAAATTATTGTATAATGTATAACTTCTTAATATAGAAATCGTCCCAAAATAGGATCAACAATGATGCTACCCGAAATGTTTCGAATAAACTGTAAAAATTTGGCAATTGTTTGAAATTGTGTGCAAAGACAAAGTAATGGAAGTTTTTGCGCTGTTCATGAATTTGCGAATTAGTTGGCGAATTATTTTACGTGTTAACAAATTTAAAAAAGAAATATTAAAGAAATGGCGATATTTGGTTACATGGTGAAAACCGAGAAACACAGTACTGCGTAGTCTTTAGCTTCAAAAACAGCGACAGTTGAAAAAAATGCCAAATGCCTTAGCTATTGAAATGATTCCACAAAAAAAATGGCTAGATTCCTGCTAATCGATTAAATACCCAGTCAATACAAATAAATAAAAAAAAAACATTAATTGCCTCAAAGTTGCATTAAAATGGAAAAAAAATCAGCCAAATCCATGTATTATTTGCCAATCTTGTGCAAAAATCTTACTTCAAGATTTGACTTGAGAAAAGCCTTGAACAGTCACGAAAAGCAAAGATAGTCAACAATACAATAGTCGCTATCGAAAGGGAGTTGAGATGATACACTAAATATTGTATTGAGTTAAAGAAAGCCTTCGAACATGGAACTAAAAAGCTCATAACTCGTTTTTTATTCTACTTAGAAATTTCGAACAGGTGCCATATTCAGCAGAAAAATCGGAGCTTTCGATGGACATATAATGTTAATATGTGCAAGTATTTTTTCATCCCCATATTAGAGAATTTATACGAAAATATGTGTTTTATTGCCCCCCTAAGGGGGTTTTGCCCCCCATAATGGGACGAAAACTACCCTATGTGTTATTCTGATGCATAAGCTATATTATATTTCATCAAAATCCATTCAGTAGTTTTTGCGTGAAAGCATAACAAACATCCATACATCCATACATCCATACAGACAAACTTTCGCATATATAATAGTAGTAAGATGTATCGCGCTGGTTGCGGACTTATCATTGCTGGTGCATTCGGTGTTTAGTTATGAAAAGAGAAAGTAGAACAATCCTACGTATCAATGAAGAATTTGCTTATTACCGAAGAAACTTTATTAACCGCGTTTCCCTCCACGTTAATCAGTTTCATTAATATGGTTAATTGCCAGTGTTTGAAGTATTTTATATTTATTGCAACGAGAAATACGTCACTGGATTAAAAGTAAATGGGTTCTTGGTAAATTTCAGGACCACTTCTAATAAAGGAGGGCAAAACTCAATGTTATGGCAATAGAGGAGGTAAAATTCGCATAAAAATTGTACACAGACCAATGTATATTTGTCCACCAGCATCGATTTTATTATATATGTATCGCGCTGGTTGCGGACTTATCATTGCTGGTGCATTCGGTGTTTAGTTAAGAAAAGAGAAAGTAGAAAAATTCTACGTATCAATGAAGAATTTGCTTATTACCGAAGAAACTTTATTAACCGCGTTTCCCTTCACGTTAGTAGTTTCATTAATATGGTTAATTGCCAGTGTTTGAAGTATTTTGTATTTATTGTAACGAGAAATACGTCACTGGATTAAAAGAAAACAGGTTCTTGGTAAATTTCAGGACCACTGCTAATGAATGGGGCAAAATTCAATGTTATGGGAATAGAGAAGGTAAAGTTCGCAAAAAAATTGCACGCATACCAACGTATATTTGTTTACCAGCATCGATTTTATGAAATATGTATCGCGATTTTTCGGTTCCCTACCACTTTACTCAACCCATCATTTTACTATATGTTCCCTTTGATTTTTTTAAAATCGTTATTAAAAACAAAACCAATGATTTACATTAAATTAAAAATAAAAAAAACTAACATTTATTGTAAAATGTATTTCCTTTTCGAAATATTTGTATGCTTAATAGCAAAACAATAAAAATAAAGAATATTAAAAATAAAATCTGACGGTAATCATTTGTACAAAATTATAAAAAAAAAAAATTGTCTTTATCTAAGCATTCTCATATTTTTAGCCTCGTAAGTTGAATCTCCCCCCCCCCCTCCAGTGGGGGAGATAGTGACCGAAATTTTACGACAATATAGATAAGGTCAGAATTTTTTTCAAATATTGCATTGGTTTATTTAAAAGAAGAAAACACGAGACTACCAAAAAGTTATCCTTGCAATAATTAATAAAAAATTTAACATTTTGCAATATGTTGCAAAAAATTGTAAAATTGTTATATATATATATATATATATATATATATATATATATATATATATATATATATATATATATATATATATATATATATATATATATATATATATATATATATAACCTCGGTAATTTATTGATTACGTATAACATAACGAAAAATATATGTCTACCGCGTCCGAAGCGCTTCCGTGCCGTGTTTACCACCCATGCAAGGTGCGAAAAAATCAGTCAATTTTGACTTATGTAAGTCTAAAAAAAAATTTTTTATAATTGTTTATGATATATAAAATATTTTTTAAAAAAAGTCTACCAGTTTTTAATGTTGCAAAAGCCTCGGTAGACGCCACGGAATGTCGACCGCGTAACTCGATGTACCGTTTATCGGGCCGCAAGCGCTCGCTCAAAAAAGATTTTTTTTATCGTCGCGAAATTTGAATAAATAAAGCGGATTTTTTTAATGAATAGTTAATATCCTATTTTCATTAAAATTTTTAGTTTACCGTGGCTAAGAGGTTGCACAGTCTTTGGAAGACGTTGCTTAAATTATAAAGTAGTTGGAAAAATATGAATAATGTAAACATATTTCCAAAAAAAAAAATGTGAACATTTAAACAAAATTTAAAAATATATTATTAGAATTAAAACTATGTACAAAATTATAATGAAATTGATTTTGGGTTAATAATGTCTTGACCTTTAAAACTATGCTCCTTTTTTAATTTATTTTTTATTTTTTATGGTCAAGTACTTAAGAAATAAAAATTTTTGCATCGGTCTTACATTAAAATAAATAATTAAAAATAATCAAATAAACAGTAATTTATATTTTATTTAATAAGCTGTAAAACTGTAGCAAAGAGTATAATTTTAGTTAAACGAACTTTTCATCACATTCATCATCGCTCACGTCTGACTCGCCAAAATAATTTTCGTTTTCGCTTTTGTTGCTGAATTCATCTTCAGAATGACTTACGCTCAACTCAGCATCATTGTCAGTTGAATATTCATCATCACTGTGAATGTCGGTAATATTATTAGCTGTCTCGGTAAAATCATCAATATCTGTAATAGAAAGTAATTAATATAAAAAAAAAGAATTTTATAAAAAGCCAAGTCTGGTTGAAAAATAAATTGACTACCTGAGGCAGCAGGCTGTGCTTCGAATGTAACATATTTTATTGTTTGCGGTAATTGTTCACCAGTAAACCGTTTAAAAACATATTGGTTATCCTCAATTTTCCACCCACAATCAAGAGGCGATAAGCTTGTCGGATTTTTTCAAGGATCGTTTGTCCAAATTTGCGAAATGCAAGCTATTCTGAGGAAATGTTCACGAAGATCAGACTGACATTGCACTAAGGATGACGGATCAAAACTCTTCACGTTTTCGGGAATTACTTTAACTTTTTTTAAAAATTTATAAATTTTTAAAAACGAAATGTTTCTTGCATCATTAATTTTTTTAATTTTCTTTTGTCCGTACATTCGGCACACAAACTCTTCCAAAATTTCGAATTGTATTCCTTGCGATGGCTGATACTTACTCAAATTTTTTAACGCTGCTGTGTATTCTTCCGACTTTGTAAATAGAGCGTAAGGCCGGACTTTTCCTTTTCGGAAAAAAGTCGGATTTTGATCACAACCAGTCAATGCGTGAAAAACAGCCAAGACGAAACAAACGTTTTCTCCTAAATTCGTGTAAAGTTCAGAGCCATTAATACATCTTAATAATTTTCCAACGCCAACTTCCATCCAGACTTTTATTTCAGAATTCAAAAAACTTCATGTTAGTCAATATTATAACTAATACATCTATATCTGAGCATCGTAGGTGGACGTCATATACAGGCTGCAGTTCCTTCAAAATTACAGAGATGATAAACCATTTTTGGGTCAGATTCTTCGTGGTCTGGGCACGATTGAATATGATTCACTATTTTTACAATTTTTCCGTTGATGGTTTCAAATCTATAACACTGTTTGTAGTTTACATACACAACTTTATCTTCAAAATAAATCTCTTTGTCATCTCGTTCCCAGTTTTTTAGTAAATATCCTACCAAATCTTTTTTAAAAGCAATAGTTTCCAATTGATTTAAAAAGTCAGAGGGACGTGTTACAGAGTCTTCTGTCTGAATTTTTTGACATCTGTGAGTTCCCCTGAACATATGTTCGTTGTCTTTTATGGAAGGAGACGGGTACGTGTCGCAACTATTACTACGAATACTGCATCGTTATTAGTGAACATACTTCATAATTTTCTCGGTATCATGGCATAAGATGATGAAATTTCTTTCATTAGATGTAATAAAAAAGAATCCATCATAGATGAGAAGTTTTGGTAATGAAGATGGTGGTTCAGAATTGATGGGTTTTTTTTTTTTTTTTTTTTTTTTTTCTTTGCTTTTTTCCCAGTAAATGCAGTAAGGCAGATTTTTCAGTTTTGCAGATGCTATTGTCTGTGTGTGGCAAAATGAAAAAGGAATAGGCGTCAATGGATAAGTTAATACTTTTTTGAGGTCTATTTTATTTTCCAAAGAAATAGCAAGAAGTTGACCAAACAGATCGCTTTGTATGCTTACTTTAACAAGCTTACCGTAAGCTTTCACTTTTGCTTTCGCTTGTAGAGACGAAAAGCTTTTTTTTTCTTTTTTTCTTACTTCTATCAAATCTGTCAGGATCATTAATGCATTATTCAATGAGTGTAATTTGAAGATTTTCTCCTTGCTTCTCCGCATTCAGTAAGAAATCTGCAACATAATCTATCGCACCTTGGCCATTTGCGATGTTAAAAAGTAAATCTTTGTCCAAGGTATTATCAAATGGGCTGACTCTTTCTTCAATCAGTTCAATAAATTTTTCAAGCTGTATTCGGCTTTTTTTTATGTTACATTTTTATAAATCAGCAGTTACATCTTGCTTTTTCTTTAAACTAGTTATTTCCGAAACATGACTAATTATTTTCGTGCGTATTGAGTGACCAGTGCACCAACGGTGACAAGCTTTTTTTGAATTTGTACAATTCGAAGAAGTAAAAAAAAAAAATATGAACAATGTAATAAAAGTACGATTATCAATTTAAATATGATAGAAAATTTTAATTATATAAAAAATAATAATAATTTAATCGTTTACATTTATTAAAAATAAAAAGATAAAATAATCATACTTTTCCAACTACCTTATAATTTAAGCAACGTCTACCAAAGATTAAGCAACCTCTTAGCCACGGTAGACTAAAAATTTTAATGAAAATAAGATTTAAACTATTTATAAAAAAAAAACGGTACATCGAGTTACGCGGTCGACATTCCGTGGCGTCTACCGAGGCTTTTGCAACATAAAACAACTAGTAGACTTATATATATATATATATATATATATATATATATATATATATATATATATATATATATATATATATATATATATATATATATATATATATATATATATATATATATATATATATATATATATATATATTATACATTATAAACAGTCATAAAAAAATTTTAATGGTAGGATATATAATAGTAGAATATAATGGTCTCAGTATATTTTTCCTTTAATAACAATATTCGCTTTTATGTTAACTTCATTCAATAAAGAACAAAGATTCTGTGGTCCATTCATGGGAACCAGTTGATATGGAGGAACTGTTGAGTTTTCATCGATATACAACATTCTCAAATAAGAGAATCACACCGTAAAATATTAATAGTTATCACAGGAGATAAACAAACACTACAAATAATAGTAAGTTATTCAAATGGAGAAAAACAATTTTTTTCCATTATTTTTTATCACAGGATAAACATAAAAACCCATCACACAACACGGCTGTTTTCACCACACCTCTCTCACCACTTGATATTTTCTATCACATGACTTACTCTTCTTAGCTAAAATTTTATGGGGCCTCTTTTGAACAGATGGGAGTCCAGTTTCATCCAAGTTCAAAAATTTTGATCCAGAAAGGTTTTATTGATGACAAGGGTTTTGCTATAGCACGTTGCATTCCCTCCCTTATCCACTGTCTTTAATTTACTTATTTTGGTATTTTTCAAGAACAACAAACGTGCTTGAAACTGTATTAAAATTTACTGTAACTGAATCGACTACACAAGTTTTTAAGTTGAAAATATAATAACTGAATGGAGATCCCATAACTTATTTTTAAAATATTTTTTCATCATTATCACCCTAATTGAAAGCGATTGATCAATTATCAAGGATAATTGAGCTGAAACTTTAATAATATTTTTAAGATTCCATGAATGAACTACTTTGTTAGCTGGTTCATTCATAGAAACACATAGCGGTTCAATGATAGCAACTGCGTCGTTGTGAATGTTCTCATATTTGTTACTACTGTGACGATTCATGTTGAAACTTTAAATATGGAGAATTGAGCTTGAAAATGAAATCTTTTCAGTCAATGTTCCCATTTAGTTGTTCAGTGATGTTCAAAGCATGTAAAAGCAAAATGTGTCAATAATTAGTAAGTGTGAACAGTATAAATCCTATTTGGACGCTTAACAATATGATCTATTAATTCAAGCTCCTTGACCATTCTGCATTGGACTGTTTTGAGACAAAAGAAGACACAAAAACTGATTTCGTGTTTGAGAAAACTCTGGTGGGGAAAATATCTTCGAAGTCCAGTCATAGAACCTGTTCATTGACGGCAACCTTCCCCTATATTTTTCGTTATGTTTATACGTAATCAATAAAATAATCGAGTTTCAGCCCTATATATATATATATATATATATATATATATATATATATATATATATATATATATATATATATATATATATATATATATATATATATATATATATATATATATATATATATATATATATATATATATATATATATATATATATATATATATATATATATATATATATATATATATATATATATATATATATATATATATATATATATATATATATATATATATATATATATATATATATATATATATATATATATATATATATATATATAGGAAAATTTTGCATTTTTTTGCAAAATATTGCAAATTTTTTTATTAATTATTGCAACGATAACTTTTTGGTACACTCGCGCTTTTTTTTAAGTAAACTAATGTAATATTTAAAAAAAAAATCTGGCTTTATATAAATAATGTATTAAAAATTATCACTATCTCCCCTACTATAATATGAGGTCCACCAATTTTTTATCTTTCTTATGGCCTTATTTTGCTGGAACAAAATATATCCAAGGTCTAAAGTAAAATTGTTTTGAGAGTTAAGGTTTTTCTACATAAAATTTTGTCACTTCGGCTTATAGACACTAATGTTAAGTATTTTGGCGCTTTGAAATTAGTTTTTAATTGAACAAATTTAAAACCCCTTTTTCCCTATTTCAATAGTGAAAACATTGCCAATGCACAACAAAACGATTGGTAAAGTCAAAAAAACTCTATTATTGCGCAGACCGTAATCGTGGTACAGTACCAGTAATGCCTCAAATTGATTTAAATAAAATTCCAACTATTGCTATAAAGTTTTAAAATTGTTTTTCAAACACGCGCTTTAAAAAACAGATACTTTCTGTGCAGAACGTTAGTAAACTGTTTTGATGGGTTGATATTATTAATCCGAGCAGAAACGGAGCGCCCGAACCACTAAATCACATTCTCTACCAGTGTCAGAAACTTGAAAACACATAAAAGCAGTCACAACTGGCGTCATTGTTTGCATGCTGAGAAAATTACAGATTTCCTGAAAGTAATCATTAACAAGTAGTCATAATTTCAGTGAAAAAAGGCACCATTGGTAGTTGCTACTTATTGACTTCCGTAGAAATTGAGTAAAAGCAGACGTTGTTATTAAACAATAGATCCTCAAATTGATGACACTATTTGAATTTTTTCATTACAGAAGGCACAAAGAAAAGAAATGTTACATTTTCAATACTGGTGGAAACCAAATGGTTAGCACAAGAGACTTATGATTGGAGGATGCTGGGTTCGATGATTTTTATGCCACTAAGACACTCTGTAAATTTTCGCTACATCTGTGGACCCGATAGTCCGTAGTCGGTCGTTTAGCAGTTTTCCATGTGTGTAGGAAACTATAAAAAATTTACTTCAAACTTCAGATTTAAATTGTGGAAAGAAATTGACTGATGTCGCCATCTCTCAAAGGTTAAACCAATTTCTTTATCTCTGTGTATGGGACAGAGATTACAGCTTAAATGATCATATATTTCATAACATTGAAATTACGAATAGAATAGCTTATAGCAAATGGCATGTACTATAATTGTATCGCATTTGAAAAAATAAATTTGTCAAAATAGTTTTCGAATAGTTCGTATATTGTGTTTGTGCCGTGCAATGTTTTTTAGTTTTTTTATACTTACTATGTTAGTTATCGTGAAATTCTTATTTCAAATAATTTTTTTCTTCTGTTTCAGACTCCATTCACGATGTTCAAAGGTATGCCATACATTCATAGTAAATTAACCAAGTATTCATAATTTACTGTTAATATGGTTTATATACATTATGATAAGTTTCATTCTTGACAACTCGTAGTTTAATTCGAAACAAAGTGCAGCTCAATGTATTTTATGAAACTTCTACGATGTTTACATTTTTGTTCTAACTCAAAAATCAACAAAAATATCTATCACTAATACAAATTTTATCCAACTGTTTATGTTGTGTACAAAAACATGTTGTTGAAGAAAACGAAATGAGCTAATATGTGTTTAAGAAAAAGCAATTTAATTATTATTTTAAAGATTCGTTCGAATAAAATGCAGACTAGTCGGGCAGTTTGAATTAAAATTTTTAACATTTGAAAGTGAGATTATGCTTAGTCCAAGTTCAAAAAATTTTAAAAAGGCTTTTCTTTTTATGTTGTGACTCGTAAGAATTATTTAAATTGCTCCGACTACATCCCAGCTGAGACAATATTGCCGCCACATTTGAAACATGGTTTTGTCCTTTGTATTGAAAATTCACAACTGTACATATAAAATGAACCGCATACTAAAGTGAAAATTTTAAACAAGTCACAGTTACACGATAATAACAGTGTTATCATTATATTGCTGTGATACATAATTTTCATGGTACTAGAATATATTTTTTTGCTATTATTATTATTATTATTATTACGGAAATATTCCTCATGCTGTTATTGTTATCCTCGTTCAATCATTGATTACTTTGGGCTGGTTAAGAAATGTTGTGTGATGGTCCATTTGGTTGGTTTTAATATTAATAGTTTTTCTTGTAATGAGTACTGGTGACTATTGATATAAATTTTCATTAAAGTTATTATTCTAGTAATAAAGGAGTTTGGTTATTAATGTGTTAAGAATAGCGAACCACTAACTATCATACTGCAAATGATTTAAGCTAAAAAATACGAATTTTTTGAAACCAACATCATAAATCTATGCCGAAATGAAAAATGAAACACACCAAAGTCAATGAGAAAAAGGAAGAATTTTTTACATATGTGAAAAACAATTTCTATTCTGTTTTTAACTTTATTTTGCATTTCAAACTGGCTGAAGAAAAAACCGCTAAGAAATGAATACTGTTAGCGTTAGTACGGTTTTAAAATTGTGTCTCCGATTTTTTTTCTTACCGCACAAATTTGAGTTGAGCAGGCTATACTGTGAATAAAAATTTGTTTATATGCCAATAGATACTATAACACTATTAAAATATGAGCGGGGGTAATGCATGCATTAGGTTAAAGCGAGGTAAATAGATACATTAGTGGATCAAATTTACCCTGAATAACTTTAATACCAAATGAGATATTAAGGCTGTGTTAATGATTGAATAAATTTTTGCTTCTTATGTTTGAATTTTTTTAAAAAATGGAATGTTTAGATAATTTTAATTTTATGTATCTATTTGTGACACTCTAAAATATTTTACTTTTCAGCTGTCAATCTCGCTTGTCAAACAACATACAAAATCACATGCCAAGAAAGGTGAATAAGTTGCGAGCGTAAGTTAATTTTCACTGGTATTTTGCCTACATATAAGGTTAGTGTGTGTGTGTGTGTGTGTGTACATGTGTGTGTGTATGTGTGTGCTTGAAAATAAGGAAACATTGCAGAAGACTTCAATTTATGATCGAACGACGAAAAGAATATGTTAACGACGCATGCGTTTTTTCCCAAAGGTTTTAAAATCTGCTCCAAATGAGCAGTGTGCGAAAATACAGTTTTTGTTTCCGTTAATATTTCATTACTGTCAGCTCATCACTTATTTTCGCAATTTTTGTGAGTTCACCATATTCGCGAAATCTTATGTGAACTTCAAGAAATATTTGGACTTTATATAAATTTCGGTTCTGTTAATATAAAATTCGCGAAATTTTCAGCTTTCAAAATGATTCATTTTATTTCATTTTCGATGAAATTACGGTTTACGACAATAAAAGCTTTAACAGTATTAAATGTAATCTACATTGTATTCAAGAGGTATAACGTATGACACTTACATTTTATATTTTCCTTTTAAGAGTGAAAATTGCTTTTTAAGTCATTGGTATAAAATTTGTTAATGGTAGAGAGAGTAATCCTTCTATCCTAGGGGTGGACAATTCCAAAGTCAACTTTTACTTCTAAGCTTCGTAGCAGAAACTTCACAAATTCTTGAGAAAGGTTGCAGACTATTTCTTAGCAAAAAAGTTTCTTTCTTCTAAAAAACTAAAATTTTATGCAGAAAAAATTCTTAAATTGCTGCGAATAAATATTCTTACTGCATTTCTTGGGTGCTAGGATATAATCCACTTGTGGTTTTCATGCTTAGAATTTTATTTTTATGCATTTTACGATTCATCTAATGTTGGTTTATCTTGCAGACTATTTTTGTGGTTTTTTAATCTGCATAGCAGATTGCTGAAAAAAATTATGCTCCCGGGCTTTCAAGTAATACGATCAAAAAAGATTCTTTGTTCATTTGCACCTAGTTTACATGGCCATTGTTCGACTATCCGTGATGTCTTATTTCCTATATAAAGATTAATTAGCACATAGATTAAGTAAAGATTAATTCAGCACACATTATCTAGAGCTGAATGCATTAAAGGAAAAGGACTCTGAAAATGTTTACTACAGAGTTAAAAACGCAGCATGTTTTCCTTCATTTTAGCCATAAATGAGAAATTTTCATCCAAGTATAATTTTTACCTTTTAGAAAATTCAGTCGCTCGACGTGGGTGTCGATATTATTTTCCTTCTTTGTTCTCCCATTCTAAAAACAATTAGAGAAGATGCGATAATCATTGTCTTTTTTTCAATAGAATTTAAATGAAGGTTGATGTTTAAGAATGAATGCACGAAACAGACTTCAAAAAAAAAATAATAATAATAACTTCTCTGTCAAATACAAATTAATAAAGATTCATAGAGAAACTAAGTATATATTAACTCTGTTTTTATTCATAAATAATGTATTTTATTACGAAAGCCATGATATGATTATTTTTAGTTTTGTACAAGTAAAAAATGGCTGCTTTCTTCTTCTTCTTCTTCTTCTTCTTGAAGAAAAGGCTTTTAACATCAATATTGGAATGTTATTGATTTTATTTTAGCATAAGTATTTAAATAAATTCAATTTCAGGTCCTCTGGATGCCAGCCGAGTAATCGCAAGCGGAAATTGTCAAATGAACGCCATGAACCATCTAAAGAGTTGAAAACTGGTGATGACAACGACAAGTCGAGAGCGAATGAGATCATAGAAAGGCTATCGAACGATGTGGTTTTATCCAAAAGTGACTCTCAGAGAGAACATCAAATTTCTGATGCTTGTCAAGCATCGAACAGCAATACGAATAACCACCATCAAAACTTGACGGTGGGTTTTGTAAATTATGAAAACAGTAACAATAGCAATCAACTTCAGCCATCTTTATTAACAGGGTATATCAATTGTGAGACGACGTCTCGTAACAATAACTTTGAGAACTTAAGCCGCAGTGTAAATAACTGTGAACAAAGCAATAAAAGTTTTGAAAGGGAGGAAAAACAGGTTGTACAGAGGGTGGTGGAGGAGGCTATGGACGCTGTGATTCGCGAGGAAGAAAAAGACATGGATGAAGATACTAGGAGGATACGAGAAGCAGAAGCTGCTTTAAGGTCTTTGTCGGGCGACTTTGAGCCTGAAACCGGAATGGACATTTTTGCAGGTGTAGTGACTACGGAACGCCCCTTTTTCGAAAACTTATTCGAAAAAAAGGAAGAAGTGGCCCCCAAGACAGCTGAAGTGGTCACGAATTCTTGGAAAGATGTGGTAACTCTGAGTGCATCCTCTAGTTCGTGCTGTAGTAGCGAGAGGTCACCATTAAGGTCGCCAATTCTTTCACCAGTGGTTAGTACGAACATCAAAGAAGAGAGAAGGGACGAACCTGAACCCATGTCTGAAACAAATACGCCATACCAGCAGCCTAAGGACGAAGAATATTCACCTCAGGGAGCGCTGCGAGTGCCACAACAGCAACAACACCCTCAAATTCAGCCAGTGCCACAGACGCCAATCAGTTCACCAGAAGCCAGCTTCAGTGTACCAACCTCAGTGGACGCTAAGCCTCAAAGCTGCACGAGCCAGTACAGCTCGGCAGATGAGGTTTTTGACGAGTTTACACCTTTGCCTGTACAGCCCCAAGAAGACAGTCGCAGTGTCGACGGCATGACCAACAGTACTGCTGGACCGGTAGTTAACGAGAGTGAACCGTACGATGTCGCAAGCTTACTGAAAATAGAAGGTAAGAATAATTCGTTTGTCTTTCTTCGCACTAATGAGCGGAGCTAAGTCTAATTTTTCAGCTTTAGCACCAATTAGTGTACTAACGAGTGTAAGACAAAATCTTGTATCTCCCCCCCCCCTTCCTGTGAAAGAAAATTTATTAATTACTTCCTTCCTTCCCATTTGCAGTTCGGTGTCGTATTAATACCCCCGTCTTTCCAATTATCATATCCCAAAGTGAAAAAGAATCGTTTCGCCGCGGCAGAATCTGAAAAGTTTCCTGTTTTCAATTATTTCATAATTATTTCGCTGCCTCAGAGTTCTCCTTTTACGCTGTCGGATATATGCATAGAAGAAGTAATATTAAGTGCCAAGACTGCGCATGTTACTTACAAGTTACTTGCCGCACTTGGCCTGCAGGGCAGAAGGATTTATGTATAAAAATGAATAAAATTACAAGTATCAGCACTCTTCGCAACCTTTTGCGAAATTTATGTTCGAGTCCTTACTCTCAATAATTTTGGACGAAGATCTTTGTTGCCACTTTTGGAAACGTTATTGAAAATTTATGTCTGAGGCTAAAATTTCTTAAATTTCTGTTCTGATGCAGGAATTCTACATTACAACACGAACGTAATTTTCCAAGATTAAGACGTTCATAAGAATAGTTTATGTAGGGGGTAATTAGGGAGCATTTAATAAAAACTAGTATGAAAGTAATGAATGAAAGTTTAAAGTTTTTTAAAATTCTCTCCTCATTTTGAACTTTAAATTTTGTCACTATCATAGCAGTGACAATTTATTTCAATAAAAATGAAACAAAAAGCATATAACTATTTTTATTTTCCTGTTTTTATACATATTTACATATAATTTGTTTACTTGATGGTTAAAACAAATATGTCACCAATTATTCTTTAAACGTATATCTATTATACGTTTGTTTTAAAAAGTACGTTTAAACCGATGTATTTTCGGGTGGGAGAGGGATTTATTATTCATGTAAACATTTAAATTTATTTAATGGATTTTTAGCATTTTTCTGGTGTTTCTTCATTTATAAGCTCCGTTATTTTGTATTGATAAAGGCGTTCCTTGTGACGCCAAAACACGTCTTTTTTAAATTGATTCTTAGATTATCATTTAACTATAAACCCGGTCTTTGAATAGTAACGTACACAATCCATATGCACTCTTATATTTGCCCTTTACTCTCGGAATTTTAAACTTTGACTTTTTTTTTTCGATATATTTGAACATAAGGAGAAATTTTGTATCATAATATGAAATATCAAGTTTCTGGTGGAAAAAATTGTACATGAAAATGATAACTTGTGCGTGTTACTGGCGTGACCATACGATCACGCCCGCAACACATATACAAATCATTATATTTTAAATGCAAGAAACTTTTTTAGCAATATATCATAATTAAAAGTAAAACATATGATATTTAAAAGCAGAGTTCCAGAAATAAAATGCAAATATATGCATAAAAATGTCCCATTTGTGCAAATGGATTGAGAAAACGGGAACTTCCAAACTTACATGAATTTTTATTTTTAGAAGTGATACTTACTTAGAGGGCAAAGGGTAGAATAGAAGATCAGTCTTGTTTGTATGGATCCCCAGCTGTAGCATGAACTGAACTAATGGAGTAATCATAAAGTGGTTCAAGTATAATCACTCCAGTGGATAAAACAAGTCGGATGCATTTTGATATTAAAATTAATTTTTATGTGTTTTATCAGGGAAAATATTTTTTAGATCGAAATTAGTAAGGTAGCAGTGAGTGACGAGCGCCAAAGAGAAAAGAGCAGTCAATGCGTATTTTACACACGATAAATAACTAATTGCGGATAAATTATAACCAATTAGCTTAAATTTATATTTTACTTAATATAGGAGGATTATTCTATAGAACTAAAACTTTTTGGATAAAACCAGTGAGGTACTGTAATGAAATCGTGCTACATGAAATTAAAAAGAAAAACTTATCTACTATTTTCAGGTTAACCTTTATTCAGACAAACATGCGACTTATGGTCGTATTCACTAATTCATACGATCCTCAATCAGGCTCCCGTGCAGTCATTTGCTTTCTTCAAACAATCAGACGGCTTAAATAGGTGATTTGGGTGTCTGGTGAAGGTTCTAATAGCCGATTTGAACCTAAATATGCAACCCAAACTGCTGTCTGAACACTTCTTCAAATGTTCAGTAAGTTCAGTAAGACACTTCTTCAAATCATCAAACGGTTTAAATCGGTGGTTCAGGTGTCTGAAAAAAGCTCTAATAGACGATTTAAACCTAAATCTGCCACCCGAACTGCTGTTTGAACATTTCTTCAAACAATCAAAAGGCTTCAATTGGTGGTTCAGGTGTCTGACGAAGGCTGTAAAAATCGATTTGAAACTAAATCTGCCACCCGAGCTGCTGTTTGAACCCTTCTTCAAATAGTAAAAAGGCTTCAATCGGCGGCTCGGGCGTTTTATTGCGGTTCAAATCGGTTGGGGAATATGATCAGTTCAAGAATTCACTGAACAAAGCAATATCACTGACTACGCGTACTGTCTACTTACAACAAGCGTTTCAATCCTTGAATGGTCTTCATATTACCCATAATAATCAATTTCAAACGGTTGTAATGCCAACAAATATCGAGTTCACAATATCTTAGATTCGATATTATAAATACCATGTGATTAACCAAAGTACTTCGTGTTGAAAGCCATGTTTTCTACTTTAGAAATTTCGCCGAACAAGATTTTAAAACTTTATAAAATAATCAAAGATGTGAAATACCGGAACTGGTACTTTTTATAGCATAACTAACTCGTAAGGAAGCTAAACATTATTTTGCATTCAAACAGAAAAAAAAAAGAATCTAAGAAGAGGAGTTGTAAGAGCTTTTGAAAATTACTGAACATGTTTCATATTGTGCCTCTGATGCCAAAATATGTCACATTTTAGCTTATTAACTAATACCTCAGTGTTTAACAGAGATTCGAAACTGTATTTCAAGAACATATTATAATTCGGAATAATTAAAATTTAGTATGTGATTTGAATAAATGTCAAAATTTTATTTCATTATTTATTATTACTATTACTATAGTATTATAGTTATTACTATTGTGGTTTTTAAGGTTAATTTTATTGTTGCTGTTGTTCTTTTTGAAATAATATCTTAATAGTGACACAGGAAAGTACAAAAGCTTCCGTGATACAACACAGTAAATTTTAAACCAGACTGAGAATCAACAAAAAGGATTTTATGAGAGTACAAAATTTTTAGCAGTATTAATAATAACTGACTTTTAAAGAGAATCCTCCCGTCTTAACCTCCCTCAATAAACTATGAACTATGCTTTTTTAAACATTACAAATTAAATTACACGTTTGAAGATGTTTGAATACCATTTATTTTTTATGTATTCGACTCAAATCCATCTATTTAAAATATTAAAACCTTTTATAAATTGATCAGAAAATAGGGAAAGCGCGGAAATGGTGCTGCCATCTGTTGTCATTTTAAAATTTTATTCCTTCCACTCTACGTTTCATATTATTGCGAACATAAATCACACCTTTTCTAACTCTTTAAAGTGATAAAATTGACAATAATTTGATGAATGCTTAATATTAATTCCCCTCTTTTATGAACACTTCTAGCGTTTTTTCATAAAGGAAGTTCAAATTGTTCTCAACAAAATTTGAGAACAATTAGAGAAAAATGTGGATGTTGTGGATGAATAACTTAATGATCTAATTATTTAAATCTCATGCAGCGATTCAAATTTATTGGTTTGATTACTTACAAAAAAAAACTATTATTTGAAGCATCGCTGCCAAATTTAATGTATTTTTTCCTTGAATTAATTTTTGAATTCAACATAAGATTCTTTCTCACAGCGGAACTGAAATATTTCTCAGAAAACGTGGTAAAACTTTTGTGACAGTAGAGTATCGTAACTAATTTTTCAGAACGAAATTCATCATTTGCTTTTGCCAAAAACAATGTTTAAAAATCGTTCAGTAAAGAATAAAACATGTCATTTTGATGAGTTCTGAAATGCTGATTGACTGAAGAGAAAATTTTGATCATTATATAGAACTCTTATGACAAAGAAAACTGTTAGACATAAGTATTTGTATCAGTACATCGTGTTTCCGTCTTTTTAAGTGGTAAGTATTTTTTATTCATAGGTTTTTTTTATTATTATTATTATTAAAAACCACGCATTAGATGCAAAGCAAAACAAACCTGGAGTTTGGTAAAATTCAAAAATGCCGAAGATATTTGAGGAAGTGAGAAGCAAAGGGATATAAGTAGACAATTTAAAGTTTAGAGTAAATTACGTTTGAAGTTCCGATCATGGATAGGCTTTCACTGAAATTTTTTTTCTCAGTTTTTGTACTACCATTAAAGAGGTTTTGTACTGGTTATCTCTTTTTTTTTAATTTTGCCACTTACATCCCTTTGCTTCTCACTGCCTCATTTATTTATTTATTTTGACTTTCGTGATGTAATACGGTGTTTAAATATTTTTTATTGGAGTTGTGAAAAAGGTGGAAAATTAAGCATCACCAAGTTAATGGGAAACAAAGGATAAGTAGAATAAGCATTCTCGTAAAAACTTGAATCTGTAAAAGCCCCTCCTGCCCCAAACGAATATATAACGACCAGGACCTGCTCGAGCGTGAACTAGATGACGACGTTAATATTTAGTTTACGACTCCGAGTTCTCTGGTACTACTGGATCAAACAACAGTGATACCTCTAAAACCATTAACTACCTCATCAACTTTTCTGTGGCCAACAGGAATTGAAGCAAAGCAGTACTGCTCCGGAATAAGAGGACATGGGAACCTTTAGAGGAGGAAAATGTTAAATTACTTCGAAAAGAGTAAGGGAAAGCTATTTATTATCAAAAAATAGCCGCAGAATATAAATAACACCTGCCACTAACAGCTTTGGTCCCCGCTAATCCCAAAGATTCCTCTGTTCTTCATTTCAAAGGGGGGAAAGCAGTTTAGGAGGTAGAAATTTTAGTGTTTCTAGTGATTTTTTTTCTACAAAAAAGAAATTCAGAATTTCGTTAAACTTTGAGAATATTCTATTCATCTTTTGAAGTACACTTTGTATTTATTTTTTTTTTCAAATAATTTCCACGAGAAATGGTGGAGTTAAATCCTCCTCCCCATGGGCGACCGCCATAAGAGCTTGTTGCTGGTGAGCATTACAGAAATCACAATTTTTGTCTGTAATCATTACAATATTTCTCTCTTCTAAACAACATATTTCCTGAGCATAGAAACCTAATTGTGATCAAAAAAAGTTGAAAACTGCATGTTTTTGAGGTGTTTGATTACAATGTCATGTTTTTCTACCACTTTTTTCACATTTCTAGTATGAAAAAAATATTTTTATCAATAATATCATTCCAAAGTTAGTTTCATATAAAGTATAATTGAATAAAGGATATTTACACAAACTTTCAGAACGATTGCTCAAAAACTCTTTGAGCTAGAATGCCCATCAGTTGAAAAAAAGTTGTTTCGAGAAAAAAAACATACTGTGAACGTTTTCATATCCCCACAGTCACTTAAGTGCTCATAGCATCGAAACTAATTGTAGTTTTTCACTGATATTTTGGCAACATATTCTTGAAAAGTTTTATCATCATTTTATGACATTTAAAAAAAAGCGGATTTTTTGACCCATCTAAACTGGGTAAACCCTTAAAGCACACATAACAGTTCTGTTTTATTTCCTGTTCACAGCCACGAGTTTCACTCCAACGAAGCCCTATCCTTCGTCGTGCGCACCCCAGCTCATAGACACGCCACTGTCTAGTGAGGAATGTGCCAATATCCAATCACTGGTGGAGTCGGACGGCTACGGGATGCACACGGAAGCTTACCCCAGGGAAACGCACCAGATGCACGACATGAAGCCGAGCATACAAGACATCCGACAGCAAATGCATCTCCACCACCAGCAAGTGCCACCACCACCCCACCAACAGCAGTACTGCCGAATGGAAGAGAGTTACGGGGATTATTACGGGCCGCCCTATGGGTGTCCTCCCTCAAGCCCGGCATCCAGAAGGTAAATGCTGGACTCACGAAACTGATTCCCAAAAACATTTGTTGCAATTTATTCAGGGTGATCCAAACGTCACACCCTTCGTTATAAAATATTTTATGTTTAAAATTCCATTGATTTCAGATACAAAGTAAGGTAAAACACCAGTAGCGGCCACTTCTTCAGTAGTCGTCAGTTCAAGGTTTAAAACGCACTAGTAGTAGCCACAGAGAAGTATACTTTTAAACTGTAGGTCACCAATATTAATTGCCCCTGTTGAAACTCAACGAGCGTTTTATAGCCCAACCTTTTCTAAATTACCCCAATTTCTAAAACATACCAGATTTTCAATTTGTTCAATTTTTATCAATTTTTTCTCAAACCTCAAATTTGATCCAGCGGTGGCTACTCCAAAATCTGAAAATTTCAGTAGTGGCCATCTGACATTCTCCCATCCGAAATATATACATTACTTACTTTAAATACAAAAAACTGATAAATAAAATTGACTCAATATGATAATTACACTAAGCAGCAACCAAAAATCACATTATTATTGTTCATTTATTTCTACAAATTACAAAAGTAAACTGGAAGTGATCGCTACTGAAGTACTGGCCACTACTGGTACCTTAGTTAAAAAAATAATATTTTTCCAAATGCCACGCCAAGCCATTCTTATTTTTATTTTCTGCACGCATTGATACTTTCAGTAGCTTTTATATTATAATGCGGTTAAGGTAATTTTTTCCCCAGGATCGGGAATTTTGTCGAATGCAACGGCATGGGAAGGGGGAAAAGTATGATAAACGAATAGGTTTTCGGTGAGTTAAATTCTCGTATTCTAAATATTAACATAACCGTCGACGAGGACTTAACCATCTAATTTGATATGCAGCTTTCAGTTCTTTAACTACACGAACAAGATAAACGTGAAACTTCAAAATCAAAAGGTCTGTGAGCAGTCTTATATCATAAATCCGTCTGTGACGCCCTTCCTGACTGAAAGCGAGTTGAACACTTTGCGCTTAACATTTTCTATTTCATGCTAGCCCAGCAAAGATGGATACTTTCTGAACTCAAACATTTCAAGTTGTCTTAAAGCTGTTTGTTAATCCAAAGAGTGTTTAGCCTTGTTGAGAGCAGAAACATTCGAAAACTTGTTAATGAAAGCCAGTTATTTGAACATTGTATTCTCTAACGCTCGAAAATAATATGAAATTTTTACATTTATTTGTTGTGTTTATCCTGTCCTGGTACCCATTTATTTAGGATGAAAAATCTTTTTAGCAGAATAATAGTAGTTATAAAGTAAATTGTAAATAAAGACAAAAAATTAATTTCTTTGTGGAAACTTAAACAAGTAAAGAGTTGTGGATTATGAACTTTATAAACTTTTCAAACTTCGCAAATATTTTCCACATCCACCTGGGTGACCCCCATATTAGCAAAGCCATTTCACATTGATACGGCTTTAAGACGGACAGCCACTAAAATCAAAATTTCTATACTTACGCTTTATACTTTTCAGATCTGAAATTTAACTGTCTCTAACTATGTCTAACTACCCTACATTTTTTGTTTTCGGGCCTGGCGTCGCACTATGTTAACAAGTCAACACGAGGTTTTTTTTTTTTTTTTCGTTTAAAATTGTAATTCTAAAACTTTTGTGTGTCTGTCGTCTCGAAAGAGGTGTTACAAATAGACTCAGAGAAAGAAATCTTTTGATACATTTTTAATAAATATAAATATGTTATGCATTCCATTTCTGATTATGATTCCAAAAATTTTGAAGATTTTTTAGAAATTGAAGCTATACCAATAGCTGCAATTCTACATTACTGCAAATATATTTTTAAAAAACCAAAACAAAAAGAATTTTCTAAGGCATTTTTCAATTTTATTGCTGTCCAGGTATCACCTGCTAGACAACAAGCTACAGGATAAGCGTCCCATGTCCTTCGAGGAACACCTGTTGCCTCTACCTGAAGATGACCACCCTCTAGTGATAGACGAGGGGCGGCCACAGCCTCCACAGCCTCACCGCTACGGGAGCATAGAAGACGAGGACGATAGCAATTCCCTACAATCATGTAGCCAACAGAGCGGCAGCACGCCCCATTACAACAACTGCTGTGAGATGATGTCTTCCCCACACTCGGATATGGGGGACGGGAGGAGGATGTTGGAGTGTCAACAACCCTCGCCACAAGATCCATCTCTTCGAGGTAAGGTTATCTAAATTTTTTTTGAGATTCCTTCGGTACAGCAGCTGCACACTTTTCTCGTGCTAAGCCTTGGAGTGGTCTTGCATCAGACCTGATTACCTAAAAGGCTCGGGAAGCTTAGGCTTCCCCCCTTAGAATTTTTAGGGGGCCTATATACCACTGTAAAACTGTGCTCAACAATTCCAGTTTCTGCTTTTGACTGCGTTTTTTAAAGAGATTGCAAACATTTGAACTTGCAAAAAAAAAAAATGTTTGAAAGAATTAAATTATTGAAAGTAAGGACAGACACATTTGACAAAATGTAGCTACAAGCTAGATTTTCAAATGTGGGATTTAATTCAACTCTGTCACAATGTACTTTTATGACATTTAATTTCCTTTGTTAAGTGTCAAATATGATTCAACATATTAGTGCCCAAATTAGCTGAGTATTCAAGTGCAACATATGTAAGAAACAAAACTTCTGTCAGTTGGTAAGGTGTAATAAACTTAACTCTGAATTCTGCTCGGCCACTTAGCATTAATCAGTGTTGCATCAATGTGCATAAACAGGCCCGTATCTTTGTACCCGCAGCTCGCTGGGGGGGGGGGGGGGTCGGACGTTCCTAAGAGTATCAACGGTTCAAGAAATTGAACAAAAAATGAAAAAAACTAGCATTAAGACTTATTAACGTTGCGATTATACACTGCTGGCTTCAGGGGACGGGCCCCCCAGATTTCGTTGTAGGTTGACCCAAAATCTATAGATACGAGTCTGTACATAGGAGTTTTAGAAACATTTCCCCAGACAAAAAGTGGGGGGCCCCAAAAGGAGGACGAGCTTCTTCTTATTTCAGAGGTTAATCGGGCACTGGTCTTGTCACCGGTTCCAATTATACTCCTGGTGCTTTTCGTGCTGCTGTGAATGGCAGTTTTAGATAATTCCATACGCATTAATTTTAATAATAACTGGGCATGATTGCCTCCATGCCCATCTCCTCCGTTTTAATATCGTTGACTCACCTGTATATTTATGCTCAACCGGAGAAGATACATCTAGACGAATAAACTGGCACTATCTCGTACTTCTATTGCATAAAAATACTTTGGAGCAACTAGCTTTATGAACCCATAGTCAACAGATTGGCATTTGAGGAATAAATAGACTTTCTAAAATTGTGCCTCTTGCCACTGTTGTCAAGGCCTGATTCACTAATATGTCTATGAGACCTGACCTAGGACCCCGAAAATTATAGATCACACAGAAAGTTGTAGAAAACTTCTATTTTAATTGTTTATTACAATGCTTAAAATCAAAAGAGACGTATATAATGCACAGCAATTTGACTCTTAAAATCCAAACAGCTCTTTTTTTTTTTTTTTCGCTATGTAGTATTTCATTTAGGGTAGTTTGCACTCTCAGTGTACTGCTTATAGTATATGCAATGTTATAGCGGGTGTGTGGTTGTAGCTCTAGCCTTTACAGCACTTTCTTCAACTGTTCTGTTCAAGGGGTTTTCTACTGATATATGGCATATCTTAAAATTTCTAATTCGCGCCCTGAGTGTTGTAACGCTATATTTTTTTCTTACTGGAACGCAAAACGAAAGGGGGGGAAACTAACTCGTTGACGTCTTGCTTTAGTAATCGATCGGGGGAGGGAAAGAGATTAGACCCTCAGCAATATAATTGCGTCAAATTACAATACATGGACAAAACTTTTAATATTGATGCATTAAAAAAATATTGCTCTATTTATTGGTTACTGTAAACGACATTGAAACGAAAAAAATGCCAAATGCCAATTAAATTCGGTAAGTAAGGACATCTCTCCTTTCCCCGCTTGCTAATTTTGGTTTACGAGCTTTAAAATAATATTAGTTTTTAAGATGCTTGGTGTCAGAATACGTGTATTCATTACAATTTGATTTATCTAATGCCCAGTTTTATTAAATATTTTTCCTCGCTTACTTGAAAGATCTTCATAGATTGTATGGTTTGTTCCTTCAGTCATACTCAAAGGATAAAAATCGTCCTTAGATATTATGTAAAAAACTAACTACCCATCTAGAACAAACGGGCAATCCCGCTGCAACGTCCCCCATATGAAAAAAAATAAAACAATCGAAAGGATACATTTAAAAAAAAATGATAAAAGTAAAAACAGTTCCCTGAATTAGCGAAAATCACCTCCCCCCTCCCGATGTAAAATAAACACATTCTTCAACTAAAATGACTAAAGACTCTTTAAAAAAGGAAAAACAATTCTTTGAAATTTGAAATATTTCGCCAAATAAACAAAAAATACAATAAATTATATTAACAGTAGCTTTTAAATGTAAAAAAATAATCACGTAACTCTCTTGTTTATGGCAAAAGTCGCCAAGTCACCACGTTACTGTAATCCAGTCGATCATAAAGCGAAGCGAACTCCGACTGATTAGCGGTCCGATCTTTTGAACGAAAACTTTTAAATCCCGCTCTTTCGCTGAGTATTTGTCTGACTTGTTATCTTTCCTTGTGTACTTGGATGATCTTCATATATTGCTTTCCACCAAAGATAAAAACCTTCCACTGCACTGATCTTTTGCATACAGAGCTACCTGTTGGACTAAAATAAAATCTGTTTCGTCTTTAAATTCCACTATCTTTTCCTTTAAGGGTTATCGAACTAATCAATACATTATTAAATTGTTTTTACCATTGGTGCCGAAACTCAGATATATTTGAGCCGATAAAAAAAAATGTTGCTAGGTACGGTACTTTCTGATCATTTGGTTAGGAAAAAATAAAGCACTGATCCGGCCACATGATTCAACTACGACGAAAGAAGACGCGTTTACCCGATTTTTTTCCAGTACTTTAGTTTAAATTATATCTCGGGACCTAAAATCGTTGCTTTCAACAAAAATGAAGGCTTCACTCTCTCTCTCTCTCTCTCTCTCTCTCTACGTTTTATCTATTCTCAATTGACGTATTACAGTAGGAAATTTCATTACAAAAAGCTGAGCTGGCTTTCTTATTGTCCTTTGGCAACGGGTTAAATATTTATTTCAGTTCTCACTCAACAATAGGTTAATGTAAATATTAATCATTTGGGAGATATAACCATCCAATGTTTAAATTAATTAATTAATTAACAAAAACGTTTCCGATTCGATCCATCGTGCTTCGAAACCATGCTTGCCACAACTTAATTACACACAAAAAGTTTGATCAAAATCGGTCCAGCCGTTAAAAGCCTTATGGTGACAAACGTTCGCACAGAAGATTTTTATATATTAAGATATAAAGAGTCCAGGGTCCCGGTATCCTCCCCAAATTAGAAAAAGTTATAGGTAATAAGTAGTTATTATAGGGGATTTTCGAAACTAGGTGCACCAAATACAGTTAACCCCTGCTAATTCCATTACCTGAGCAATGCCGGTTACGGGAATGCTAGTGGAATATAAGTAGATATTAATTGAAATTCCTGTTCCGCCGCGTTCTGCTCCCACCACACCCTTTCTTCTTGCACTTGTCATTTTAAGATGGATGTTTTTTTTTTTTTTTTTTTTACAGCCGAAGCAGATCCTTAGTCTTATTGGTACCTAGCTAATTTGGGGGAAATTGCAGTTCCACTACTGGGTTGTTTTCTGCGAAAAATAGTTAACTGAAAGAGTTGCGAAGAATAATCATGTAAAATAGCTTTGGAAGGCAAACTAAACTCTCTTTAAGCAAATTAATTTCCTTTTTCTTCTCTAAATAGTTATTCCAGCATATGAAAAAGCATTTTTTACTGAACTAAACGCATGCATTGCTTAAAATAACTTTTCATATTCATGTTTCTACACTATAATGTTTTGATTTATTCCGAGGATTAAGAGTTATTAAAGATATCTAGCAAAATTAAACTTTCATAGTTTGCAGCACATAAAAAGAGAAAATCTATATTTTTGCAAACATTAAAAACTTTGCGTAGGTTTAAAAGTGATTATTGAATGACGCATTTGAAATCTCAGTCCTTTTGCATCCTGTAAATATTTCAACTATTTTGAAAGTTGGAAATCATTGTAACATATACTGGCCTAAATGTGCTTATTTTAGATTTAATTTTAACAATTCATTTTATTATTTTTTTTTTATTTTTTTAACTGCAGCTGTTCTGAAATTACTGGTAGGTAGCTAATTATTTTCGGAAAAATATAAGTAGTAAACACTTAATTTAATAGGTATTAATAAAAATTTATCAATGTTCCAAAGTTTTGTAGAATAACATGGAATGTTGTATTTTGTTCATTTTATCAAATGCACGCAAATCAATTCTTAATTATTTTTTAAAGGATATTTTTCTACTGAATTGGATTTTTTTTTTTTTTTTTTTTTTTTTGCTTTCTATTTATGATTTATATAATAAAAAGGGCATAAAATTACAATTCTTACTTAGCAGTAATTTCTCAAACTATGCACAATTTCTTAACACACATATAGGATATATTTTATATAATTCTGTTATTCATCATTATTTTTTTTCTATGTCCGACTTAATAGCTGCTTGCAGAATTGAAAACTTTCTTGTTGCTATAAAACTGTTAAGTGCCTACCCAAAGCTTCGTAATAGTAAAGCTACCGAAGAAATAAAGTAGACTCCGCTCACTCCGATCATGGTTAAAGTCATCAATTGCTTGTTGTTATCAAAGTCATTTGATCTCAATTTTCTCTATTCTTTTGCAAGTTTAAATTCTTGCTTTAAAAGATTGTTTATCAATTTTCACATCAAAAATCGTGTTTGAAACAAAGAAAAACTGCTTCGCCTACTCATTATTTTACAAAAAAGGTAACCAAGATACTCACTAAAAATGATAAAAACTCTATCAGATGCAATTTCTCGAGAGTTTAAGTCCTAGATGTTCAAAATATCTCGTTAGCTTTCACATTAATACAATCAGAAGTTTACCAGACCAGATTATTGTAGGAAAAAATGGAGGATTTAATTGATGAATCATATGAAGAATACCTTGTGATTGGGCCAATTTTGAGCAATTTATAAGTTGACTTCTGGGAGACACTTTAAAAATAGTAAATCTTTTATTGGTTGTGTATAATTTTATATTTTAATGGAAATGTACAATGTATAGTTATGAAGGTTTTTTTTTTCTTTGGAAACTTAGTAAATATGATTTAAATCGGAAAATGCATCTTGTTTCGTGATTAGTTTATTATTGTCGAAATCATTGTTTCCAAAAAAATCACATTAAACGGAGACTTCTGTATCCGAGTCTACAGCATTTCTGTACCCTTTAACCGCCCCCTGGAAAAATTTGGAATAACGGACTTAATTTTTTTACGTGGCATAGATAAATAATAATCCAAAACACTCAAAAACCATATGAGGCAGTGAGAAGCAAAAGGATGCAAGTGGACTATTTTAAGTTTCGAGTAAAACGCGTTTAAAGATCCAATCCCAGGTAGACTTTCATTGAATTTTTTTTTCTAAATCATGCTGTATAGCAGCACCTATCAGGGCTACTAGTACAATCTCTTGCCCCAAAACAGAGGAGAGGTTCACCTACCATGTGTACTGGTTACCTCCAAATTTTTAATTTTGCCACTTGCATCCCTTTGCTTCTCCCTACCTCATGTGTATAAGGGTAAATAAATAACAGACAAAATGTGTATAATATGCCCAGAAACAAAATATAGCCCTTTGTGATTACATGCAAATATTTTTTCTCCTTCCTACTTTGCGATTTGATTTTTGCATTTCAAGCTTGAATTTTTAAGTTATGTTTTTGACATGTCAGCCAGTGGGGTGGGGAGAGGGGGGAGGCAGAGGTGTCACAGATTGAAAAATATTCATCTAGTGCTGCCATCTGTTGTCCGTTTTAAAAATAGAATTGCTAAATAACATCCTCTATTTTTAACTACCGTTTCTTTTAATATTTTATATTATTGAGATACATTTAAGAAAAAGAATTGCTTTCTTTATATATAAATATTAAATGAACGAAATTGTCTGAAAAACTTTCTTGAGAATTTACTGCTGAAGAATTGAACATTTTAGTTTGAATCTTTCCCACTTAGTTTCACGTTGATATATTTCCACGAAACAATTCCGGCTCAGCTACATTTAACTTTTATTATTTAACTTAAAAAATGATGATCCATAGTTAGCATAGAAATATTCTTTTATCAGCATTCTTCTTTTTCATTATTATTGTTATTATTATTATTTCTTTCAACTTTCTTCTAATATTAGAGAACTACTGCTGCAACTCTACTTCACTTGCGGTCAAATTTGGTCGGTCTTTTTGTATTATTATTATTTATTGATTGCACTGGTTGAGTCGTATGTGACACTAAATGTTAATTTGTCTAGATATTAATTGTCTTAGTGTACATTATTAATTAACTTTCTGTAAACTACTTTTGCCTAAATTTCGACGAAAATCTTCCTGCTGCAATCAACTTTTTTAACTAAAATGAATAAAACAACAATTAACACTTACCATAGATGAAGTTTTTTTCTTTTTTTTTCTTTTTTCTTTTAATTTTTCATCGAATATTACTGAATGGCAGCGGTGATTTCATTTTATTCGGAGCGGCATTGTTTGGTCGTTCTTTTTATATTGCATTGATGATTTGTACATATCGCTAAAAAGTGTGTATGTGTGTTTTTTAGGAACATGCAGGGTACTTTTTTTAAAGCATTGACCTATAAAAAAAAATCTTTTACTACCGCAAAATACAACTAAGTAAGAAGGTGCGGTTCCTTAGATTCTATTTAAACAGTAAAATACAGTAGAAATTAAACATCTCTAAAGAAATCGTTATTTAATTTTAGAATTATATAGATGAATTAGGTATCATTATGTTAGAAAGTGCCTTTTTTCTACTCAAAAAAGGAGGAGGGGAATATATTCTAAGATTTCAAAATGCAGGTAGTGTCAAATAAAATTAACAATTATAAGACTTGGTGAAGCATAATAAAATAACACGTAAATAAATCCTTGTTGTTTTCATTTAAGCAAAGGATCGGACATACAGCCAAATTTTGAGGCTTTCAACCGGCACCACAGTGAGTTTCTTCTTTCTTCTCACCTGCCGGGGCAACATTATTGCGGCAACAAATTGTCCTAAAGTCAGTTTTCACTGCATCAAGTCTTTCCCCGTAACAAAAAATAATTTACAGAAACTAGATGACAAAATTAAAGCTTGATCTAATGTGGTATCAGTGGGTATAATCTGAATCATTGCTGAGGTATTTTACTTTCTTATGACCACTTGAAAGACCATGAGTGACTTTTCAACAGGTCACTCACTTTTATTTATGTTGTAGTTACTAAAGTACCATTATAATAGCATAAAAAATAGCTAAATAAATAAAGCATTCTGACAGAAGAATAGTTTCTCCGCAATTTTCAATGTATCAAGTTTCTCTTCGTGATAAAACATAATTTACAGGCGCGAGGATTTGAGGGCTGGTCTTCGTTTTTTGTGCAATATACAAACAGTGGGTATAATATGAGTCATCAACTGATGCTTTAATTTCTTGTGATCACATTCTAGAAAATACAAGTGATTCATCCGTTTTCGAAACTCTATATATTCAAGCAAGTACAACGATATAGAATATATGATAATAACCACATACTCATTAAGATTTAGAATTGTTGCGGAAATGCGAGTACAGTATTTTTAAAATTTAGACCAAACAGGAAAATCGCTTTTTATTTAATGTGTGTGTGTTACGTAGCCCTGGTAGCTTCCAAGTCATCGCTGTCGCATGGACGCTATCCTTCAGCTCTTCTACAGTTTTGGAAGTGTGGGTACATAAACAAGGTCATTAATAGTAGTATTAGAGTCACTCTAATACTACTATTAATGTGCCCTCAAAGCACTACAATAAAATCACACATATTGTGACACGTAAAAAAAGGCTTTTCTTGTTTCGTCGCCGTTTTAAAAACACTTCACCCATATTACCACCTGGTTAACACAGTTCCAAATCTTTATGAGTTGGTGCTTATTTTCAAATGTCGTTGTACTTGCAATATTTTGGATACATAGCGTTTTTGAAAATGAGAATCATTTATTCTGTATTTTCAATGTGTCAGAACTTTTTTTACTCAAAATTCACTAAAATGCCATTATCAAAACAAAATTTACGAAAAAAATAACCTTTTGTGATAGATCAGTTTCTGCTGTTTTCACTGCATTAAGACTCTCCGCGAAGTGAAACATAATTTACAGGCTCAAGATCTTCAGGACTGGTATTCGTTTTTCATGGAATGTGATAATAGTGGGTAAATCGATACCATATCTGATGAATCATCTGTAGTAATTCTGAATTTTCGATGGGGCAGCCACTTTGTTTTTATTTTTAAATTCACTAAAGTACCATTATAATAACAATTGTTTTATAAAAACCTCTTTTGACAGATTAGTCTCTCTGCAGTTTTCACTGCATTAAGCCTCTCCGAGTAATAAACCATAATTTATAGGCTCAAGATTTTGAAGACTGGCATTCGTTTTTATGGAATATGAAAATAGAGGGAATAATCGGCACCATATCTTTTGAATCATTTGTAGTAATTCAGTATTTTTGATGTGGCAGTCACTTTTTTATAACATCTTTAAATTCACTAAAATGTCATTATAATAACAAAGTTTCAAAATAAAAAAACTAGGGTTGGTTGGAGTAAATGGATCAAGGGGGTAAGTGGGTCACCCCCTAAAACTGAAATATGGATAAAGTTTTCAAATTTTTTTGCACTGCTCATGTTAAATTTCATCACAGTGATTGGTTTCGCGTGTATTTGGGCTTCGTGGAATTTTTTTCTCGGTCATAGCATTTAGTCAAAAAAAGAATTATGAAAAAAATTTTGGCGAGTTCAAGCATCATTTTTCAAAGAAGTGTTTCCATGTTAGTTTCTAGTATTTTTTTTTATGATAATTATTTTTTCACTTGTAATTTGACTTAAAGTTTATACAGCAACAAGAATTCTTGTCTAAAATTTTAGTAATAAGTGTTTAAGAGGAGGGGTTCCACTTACTCCGTAAATTTTTGCTATTAGGGGTAAGTGGGTCGCCTCACTACGGGGTAAGTGGGTCCCCCTATAATAATGGAAATTTCAAAATCAAATTCTGATTAAATATTTGTATTGGTGAAATACAAAACAACTATGATGACCTAGTAGGAATTGATAGTCCAGCTACAAAAACTGCTAAAGCTGATGAATATGTATTTGTTAAGCTTATATTAAGATAAACCATAAAGTAGATCTAATGTTGGAAGTTGATGATACAAATTAAAAAATACTGTTGAATTTGCAAAAACAAATAGAAATAGTGACACCTTTTATTGGCATAGTGCAGATGATGTTGTAATAATTAGTACTGAGGATGAATAGTAATGGTTCTTCTTTAACCAACTTTACATAGACGCAGTCAATTAGTGTATCCAACTGCTTTTTCAGCTTATAGTTTTGGCTAACTTACCAAAATAGATCTTAATCAACTATATTAGGTCCATAAAGTACACCTTTATATGTAAAAGTAAAATATATACCTATAGGCTTTCAATAAATTTTATAAATGAAATGGTTTTGTTTCTTGTTTTAAAATTTTCCATGATACTGATTTAAAAGACAGTAAATATCTCATAAATGGATGCATTTGTAAAAAAAAATTATTCACACTAAAAATTGATTTACTTTATCATGTAAGACCCCCTTACCACTTTTTTAGATATGTTTCATTTTAATTCAAATAAAAGGGGGGGGACCACTTGTACCTTACTATGGGGTAAGTAGGACACCCATCCGATTTTTTTTTTTTTTAAATATACTTGTTAAGAATAGGTAAAGCATTATTTTAGAAAATAATGATGAACTTTTGTTTATTAATGATGTTCAAGATAAAATAAGACAATAAGTCTAATTTTTTTTTGTTTCAAAACTTTTTTCAACGTTTCAAAAACGAACTATTCTCAAAGGGGGCCCCACTTACCACAACGAACCAAATTGTGATAGATTTGTTTTTTTTAGTTTTCACTGCATTAAGCCTCTCCACGTAATAAAACATTATTTACAGGCTCAAGATTTTGAAGATTGGTATTCGTTTTTTATGGAATGTGATAATAGTGGGTATAATCAACACTATATGGGATGAATCATTTGTAGAAATTCTGTATTTTTGATGTGGCAGTCATTTTTGATTATTTTTTTTAATATTTAATTCACTAAAATATTATTACAATAACAAAATTTCAAAAACAAAAAGAAAAAACTCTTGTGACAGATTAGTTTCTCTGCATTTTTCACTGCATTAAGCCTCTCTGCGTAACAAAATATTATTTACAGTCTCAATGTTATGAAGATTGGTATTCGTTTTTCATAGAACGTGAAAATAGTGTGCATAATCGATATCATATCTAATGAATCATTTGTAGTATTTCTGTATCTTTGTTGTGGCAGTCACTTTTTTATATCTTTAAATTTACTAAAATATCATCAAATAACAAAATTTCAAAAAAATAAAATAAAACTTGTGACAGATTAGTTTCTGAGCAGTTTCCACTGCATTAAGTGTCTCTACCGCGTACAGACTAAGATTTACAGGCTAAAGATTTTTAAGACGTGTTTTCATTTTCAAGGAATGTGATAATAGTGGGAAAATCGACATCATTTCTAGAGTTTTAATTTCTCATGATCGCTTGTCGACAAATATTTTCAGTACATGGTTTATATATATATATATATATATATATATATATATATATATATATATATATATATATATATATATATATATATATATATATATATATATATATATATATATATATATATATATATATATATATATATATATATATATATATATATATATATATATATATATATATATATATATATATATATATATATATATATATATATATATATATATATATTTTTTTTTTTTTTTTTTTTTCCAAAAAAACTTTTGAGACACAAAATTAGCAAGTAAATCGAAAAGAGTTCATTTTTACTTTAAAATTTTTTTTTTTCATAAATAATGCTTTCTTCTACAGGTATACACTTCTATTCATTAAAATTATTATTTAAACATACTCTTGTCTAATTTTAGCTAATTGGTTGCTAGTTATTTAACCATCTTGCAGTTTAAGAAAGTATCTCGTTTTATATTTAGCTTTATTCTGCTTAGTCTAGCAGTATCAAGTTTTTCAAATAAAGTGATATAGACTGATACATTTTCTATAGAGTGATTTAAGTGTATATTTTATGTGGAAGAGAAATGGTGAGTATGCACTTGTGTAACTGTTACGCTATGAACGATACATTTGATTCAGAAGCCTGCTTGCCTGTAAAACTAAATTGCTATAGGGACGTTCATTAGTATCATTTTCCGTTACGAGTAGTTTAATATAATAAATAAAACTCCATATAAAGAATAAGTAACCAAATATACGATGATTTTTTTAAGGAGCGGCACCAGAAATAATTTTTGGAGAAGGCAGCAAAGGGTAAATTTTTTATTTCGAAGTTCTCATAAGGATTTCTTTTTTTCTAAGATTCCTTAAAATCATTTCATCTTCTTTGTAGCAAAATAGAATTTTGCACATACAAACTTCGAATAAGAACGGGACGTGGAACATATTTTTTTAATATTTTAAACCTATGAATTATACTGAACCCTGCACATAATTTTACCATGCTGTAATAATGAACAGCACTAATTAAAAACCTTGCCGATTGCTTGTCGTAATAATTATAACAGTAGAATAAGTTATTAAATAGACCCATAGTTTTGTGTTGAATATTTATAAATTTGTTTATATTTTTCCTATGAGAAATAGCGTTAATGACACTAATGTATTAGAAAATAAATAAACAATTTTAAAAAATAATTAAAAAAATGCCCGTTAAAAAGAAATTTCATTATAAAGAAATAATCGTCTGCGAAAAATTGCTCAAATCAGCAAATTAAATATGAGAATGAGACGTCTTCACTGAGATCTTTCGAACAAAAAAAAAGGTTGTTCGAATCGGATTATTCACTCAAATGTTTTTAATGTAGGGGGGGGGGGTCAGACAGACCGACAAAAACACTACACTATCCTCATCTTTAAATCTACTTTCCAATGTTAATTTTTCAACGTTTATTTAATTATTATATTTCATTTTGACTTGTTTTTGTATGATAGTTTTAAGATGCATTAAGCCTTCTTTCATTTTTCTTGTTTTTTTTTTTTTTTTTCTTTTTTTTTCCCCCTTCTTTTACTTTTACGGGAAAGTAGGCAAAAAAGGATAAGTTATCGAAACTTACGGAACTATTACTTTGGAAACAAAAGTTACGAAAGCGTACAGTGTTTCACTCACTTTTATCTGATCAACATGAAAATTTAACAACAAAAGCGTGTTGCAAGACGGAACCCTTTCTTAACGAAATACGAAAGCTAAATTAAAAGGTAAGTTCCTTATAGTCCAAAGTAATCCACTTCAGATAAAACCTTGCTCCTCCTATCTCAACATAAACAGGGAACAAACTAAAACCTAAGCTGTCGGGATCTGATTTTACTTTAGGAATTCCGACTGTTTGACTGGGAACAAACTAAAAATTAAACTTTTCGGATCTGGTTTTACTATAAAGATAAAGTTACCCTGTTACAAGTATCTGTTTTTCTTATGGTCATCACGATTATTTCTATTTCGCTACTTTTACCTGAAGTTCCATTCGACTGAAGTAGCAGATGATCAAAGGGACAAGTTCAGTTTTTACTATAGATACATTAGAAATATCGAAGTTTGAAAGAGTGAAATAATGCATTGTCTCATTGTTTGAAGTTTTATGATTGTGCCACTAATTCCTATGTTGTAGCTATAGTGGAGCTCAGGGTACTCAGCCTGGGACGAGTCAACTTTAAAACTGGTTAAAACTAAGATAAGCATCGGTTGCTATAATCAAGTGTTGGCCAAACAAGTGTTGGGTTTTTTCGTGACGCGTCGCGATTTGTTTACAATACGAAATAAATTTCAAAAGAAAACTTAAAACTTTTAACTTAGCGTCAAACTAAATGATCAAAAGAAAACTTAAAACTTTTGACTTAGCGTCAAACTAAATGATAAGCAGCACACGGTGGAATTTTTAATTTGTATATTGTTTATATTTCCCTCCTCATTTTCTAAGAATTCTATATTTTTGACTCTTTTATCGGACGCCAACAATGCTGAGGTGATTTATACAGATTATTTCAGAATTGAGGCAGTAAGAAGCAACGGGATGTAAGTTGACATTTTCAAGCTTTGAGTACAACGCGCTTATAGTCACGGTCCGAAGACTTTCATTGGAAAGTTTTTCTAAATCATGCTGTATAACAGAACTTTCCAGGGCTACTAATACTATCTCTTGCCCCAAGATGGAGGAGAGGTTCACCTACCATTTGTACGGGTTATCTCTAAATTTTTAATTTGATCACCTACATCCCTTTGCTTTTCTCTGTCTTAATTGTAAATACGCCATTGATTTCTTAACTACAACTGTGCTACTTTTTCCAGCTGTTAGATTTATTCGGCATTATGAAGGTTCCTCTTATATGTGTTTGAGTAATTTGGATAATTAGTGATGATTAGCATGAGGAGTGTTCGGACTAAATAATGAACTATTAAAGCCTAAATTTTTCAAAGTAATGCTCGTATTAGCTTCATAACTAACGTTCTGGTGAATTACTTTTTAAGTAATAGATACAACTAAGAGAAGTTCAATTATATGTAACACTTATTGAGTTACCATGAGGAGGAGAAGCAAACGTATTTACTTCCATAATCTTGATTTTAATTTATCTAATTTTACATTAATTTTCAATTTTTTGAACAGTCTCATGTCTGAAAAATAGTATTGTGCGCTTTAAATATTAGTAAGAATTTTTAGAGACTATAAAAAAAGTATTGCCATTAAACGACGAAAGAACATAAAATAAATGAGAGGTATACATTTTCAAAAACATTTTTCTCGTCAGAGCAATATGGTGAAAGCTGAGCCAACTGTAATAAATGCCTATTTAAAACATTAGTATCACAATCTGATTGGAAGATAAGCTTATAGTGAAGTAAGTGCTGATTTCTTTTACCCTTGTTGTTTGAAGAGCTAATGCTAAATACGTACTTCCATCAAAAATCCCTTCCTTCAGGGGTGTACTACCTATTGTATCGATAATAATAAATAGAGCTTTTTCAGTGTACTTTTTCTGGAAATCTATTTCAAAAACACTCTCAGGAATTTTTTTGCAAAGTCGAAAGTATCTTCTTTTTTTTCATTAAAATGAGTCTTTTGCAGAATCTTGATTTAATGGTTTTTTTTTTTTTTTTTCAAATCATTATTTGAGACAAACTGGTAAAACAACTCGGAAAAACAGTTAAAAAGTTACTGTACATGATTTGTTAGAAACAGATCTCTGAAAATACTGATCATATAAATTGTATAGACACTTCAGCAATAAAAACTCGCTGAAAAAGGGTACAACAAACCTTCAAAATCACATTTTGAGGAAAACGGATATTCGTAGCTCAGCAATTACATCAGAAAACGTGTTGATGAGTCATTTAAAGCGACATGTTTTGTACTTCTAATTGGGGTAGAGATTTAAGTAAGATTTTTTGAAAAGATAAATAGTTACAGAATGTAAGTAAGCATTTCCATTTTTAGTTATTTATCTGAAATCAATGCTTTTTAAAAAATTTTTTGGATTTAAGCACCACTTCATAACGTTGTCACAATAAAGGATTCTCTGAATTAATGTAAATGAAATTATAACGATTTGTTACCTTGCATGAATGCATAAAATGCAAGTTGATCTGTTACTTAGTTTCATGACATTAAGAACTGCATGGATCGTTTACATTATCTTTGCATTATTTAGATGCTTAAATCAGTTTTTGTATGATTATCACGAAAATTTTTCTGTATCAAAGTATGAAACATCCTTTTGACGTTTGTCTGAAAAGCAACCCTCAAAAGTCTCATTTAAAAAAAGAAGAAAAACATTTTCGTAACTCGACAACTACATCTGAAAGCATGTTTAGAACAAAATTTATTATTTCTAATTTCAGTAGTTTTTTTTTTTTTTTTTTTTTTTTGAGCAATCACGATTGCTTATTGTTCTCATTTGACTGTTTTGATGTCCTATCTTTTTATTTTCCCACCGCCACCCTCCGCACCCTGTCACCGTCGACCGGCTCCTCACGATGCTGCTCCTATAGCGAAAGCCGTCTCCAGGTTGCATCCATGTCCTACACACACACGCATACATACGCAGCTAAACACACACACACGCACGCACGTACACACACATACACACAACTACCTACACATTCATGTCTGCACACTGACACAAACACATATTCCTACACACACATACACATACCCTCCCCCCACACACATACACATATTCATTTACACAACTACCCACACACTTATACCAGCACACAGACAAACACACATGCCTACACACACATACACATACCCCTACACACAAACACACATACCCCCACACACAAACACACACGCCTACATACACACACTTTTGATTGCGAAAAACATAATTTGAATTCAAGATGTCAAAATTCAAATTAATTTTTTTTTGTTAATTTATTTATTTTATTTTTTTTTTTTTTTTTACTTTGTAAAGAAGACAATTTAAATTTCCCGACCGTTGGGCGAAAGTAAAAGTTTTGGAACATAAATCTACATAAGTTATTTGATTTTTAAAATAATATCCTGCTATATGTCGAATGAAAACTTTATCAGCGTACGTAAAAAATGCGTACCCTTAGTATAAATCAAGGGTTCCCAAATTGGGTGACGCGGCACCCTAGGGTACAATAGGAAGAGGCGAGGGGTGCCATGATGTGTCCATGGTATCAATATACGGTAAATACTGTATCGTTAAATCGAAGTAAAACTGTATATGTATATGACAGAGATAGACAAGGATGCCGTGAGAAAATTCTAATTCTTCAAAGAATACCGCAAACCGGAAACGTTTGGGAAACCCTGGTATAAATTATAAAAGATTTTTCCCCCATACTTCGTTACTTATTCTTCTAAACGTGTTATATAATGATGTGAAATCTCAAGCATCAAGACAACGCACCATAATTTCTTAGAAATAATGTAATTTACTTCCTAAAAAGCATTTGAATAGTAGGTGCTAAATCACGTAGTTACGTCACACTTTTATCATCAAACAAAATAAATACAATCTTCATTGTAAGGCAAAAAAAGTCCAGAGCTCAGTCCCCCCCCCCTTTCAATGTAGTTACTTATTCTGCTACAAATATTGTAGAAGATTGCAAAATTTCAAGTATCAATGAAGCGCATAATAATTTCCTATAAATAATGAAATTAAATTCCCAAAAACCATTTTAGGTGCTAAAGCGAATAATTACTTCACATTTGATATCAAACAACAATATCACTGGAATTCCAAGTTGACGGAATTTCATTCCTAAAAGTACTTTGTATAAGAAAAAACTTATTTCGAGTACAGCTTTCTTGAAATAAATGCGATCATTATTGCAAATCAGAAAGAAGTCTCGAGTTTAGCAAATATTTTTCCTTCCATTATCACAACGGCATAAATTTAATCAGATTTTAGCGGTTATTTAAGACGTAACATATAACTAATACCTCATAAGTATAATATTCCGTGTTTGAAATGCTCGGTAATCTTCTTGTCACGCAGAAACCGTTCCCTCTGGCATTAAAAGCGTTCATTCCCCAAAAATTAAACGAATTTACTTCGAAAACAGAAGCTCTGTAAGAATAACCGAAATCCAAACAATCGCTCCTTCGTTTAATAAAGTAAACGCTCCCGATTTGAAAAACAAATATTTGTCTGTACGAGTCCCCCCTCCCCTCCCTCGAAAAACAAGACAAAAAAAAAGGAAAACTATTCATAACCGAAGTAAATGTTTTATGGCTAGACCGTCTTTTGATGGGAGAGAAAAAAGGGTATTTTAGGCATTTGAATAAATATGGCGCGAAAAGCTATCCGCTATGGAACTAGATGTGTATCGATCAATTTCCGCCAACGTTGAAAACTATCATTTTCATATTTAATGGTTCTTTTCTCGGTATTAAAGTACTGTTACCTCCAAAGTTTATTCTCCCGAAAATTTTGGCGCGGGATGCGGCTCGAAATGTAAATAACAGAGCCGATATCAGCATTGGTAATCGGACATGTGGAGGTAGGTGGTAAGGGGTGCGCACAGTTTTTGCATTCCGCCGGCTTAAATAAAACATAAATGTTATAAAACGGAACAATGGGAACACGGAGATTAAATTGAAATCGTATTAGAGAGAGAAAAGTAGTTTTCGTTGCCTCCATTTTTACATATGGATGAATTTATTTTCCAATCATACTGCGCTGGAAGAGCGTTTTTCCAAGCGGTTGCCAGTTATGATGTTTTGGAGAGGACACAGTTTCCATTTACTTGAACGGCTTCTGTAATCTCATTTCTGCATTTCCATCACCGCGTTTAATAGGCAATAGAAATTCACATCCCCCTTCCCCCACCCCCCGGCTCCACCCACCCGAAAGATGATTGGTGGATCGGTAATTGTTGTTTTGCGGCTTTGGTGTTTGTTGTCTGACGGAGTGCCTTCTTCCAGCAATGACCATTTAGGCTCTGCGATGTTCCATCCTTACTTCTACGAGAGGATGAGGGCCCTACGACTCGCATGGATCTGGGGACTCAAGCTGAGGGGATATTCCGGTACGTTGACACTCCTTTCCTATGCCCCTCGAGCTCTTTCTACGAGTCACGTGGTCTTTTAATTGATGCCGCGATCGGACTTTCAAATAGTTCTGATGTGTACTAAATCGCAACTCATTATATTTGAAAATCGTTAAGAAGTATTGTCTGGAATGCATAAATTGCTTGCAACATTTTATCCTTTCATGTTCCATTGATTATAAAAGACTGCTAAAAAGTAAAAATTATTTTAAAGGATCCCTGTTTAAATTTTGCACTCGAAAATCGTTAAGAAGTATTGTCTGGAATGCATAAATTGCTTGAAACATTTTATCGTTTCATGCTCCATTGATTATAAAAGACTGCTTATAAATTTAAATTATTTTAAAGGATCCCCGTATGTATTTTATTTTATATTTTTAGTTGTTTACAACACTAATTTTTAAAGACAAAATTTATATGAAACTCATTTCAATCTTAGAAATACGTAACAAATTTTTGACTGCGCACATATATGTCTTAATTTTATAATATATTTATCGCATAGCTATCGTTTGATTGTATGTACAAAATAGTTTAATTTTTTCGTATCTATTCTTTGTTTATGCTGATTTAAAAACTAGCAAATAAGATTCTGTGAAGGTTTTAAATAATTTTCAAAAAATGTTTAAAAACTTACGCTTGGAAACGCATTCATCTTTTTAAATAACAAAAATATTTAATACATAATTTAGTGCTCTTATTTATCAGTAGGATAAGATTACTGCATTTTTAGTGAGAATATGTCAAAATTTAATTGCATTTTGAGATAGATGCAAAGTGAGTTTTAAAGCAGAATCTGTAACTAAGCAATACAATCGTTTATGTGACAAAAATCTGCCAAATGCTAAATTTTCTTATTTTAAGAAAATAATTACATCATCATATTAAGTTGTTCAATTGGGAATGCACCGAGTTTTGCTAAAAGAAATATATGTAAATGCTTGTCTTTCATCAGTTTAAAATATTGTACAATATGTATATGCATACATATATACGGTACACACATCTATTGGTACATTTTTTTAATACTTCGTTTCAACTATATAGCTTAAATAAAATACTTATGTATTACTATAAATATTTAAATAAACGCAGAAAGTGAAAACATACTTCCTTGACATCATTAAAAAACTTTAAACATCAGCGATTTATTTTTAACCAAGCGATTAAATCTGAAATTACTTATTGACTCTTGGATTATTTTCTCAATAACTTTCCGCTTAACCCTCTCACAGACTGTTCTGAGTAATCATTATAATGAGCTTCACAACAGGTTTCATTTTCGGTATTTTTTTTTTAATTCAAAGTGCGATGCTTCTGTCTCATTAGTGACCAAAGGGTTAGCACAGAATTTACGTAATTAACGAAAACAAAACCTAGCAACGTCATAACTGCTACTCATTATTACAACTGCTACCAAAATTGAGGCAGTGAGAAACAAATAGGTGGAAGTGACGACGTAAAATTTTTTCGTAAAACGTGTGCAAATGTGGAACTGTGGATAGAGTTTCATTGAAAAATTTTTCTAAATCATGCTGTATAGCAGCACCTACCAGGGCTGATAGTCCGATCTCTTGACAAGAAGCAAAGGAGAAACTCTCCTACTATTTGTACTAGTTTTCTTCCAATTTTTAATTTTGCCACTTGCATCATTTTGCGTTCCACTGCCTCTACTGACAAAAGTGATACTTTATCTTTTTCCTTTTATAGGGTGGTTATGATTAAAGTTACTCTGTTAAGTTTTACGTAGAACTCGTTATAAAAACATATGTCATTAAAACGTCGATTATATGTTATATGGACCAAGGGAAAAGAAATATGCAGTAAGAAAATACTACTGCATTATTTTTACGAACAGATAAAGGCTTCTGGGTTTTTTACTAATGGAAAAATTGCTTTATCAGAGAAACCTTTTGCTTTGCTGTTGTGCATGAGTATGCTATAGCACTCATTGAACAGGTGATTGAAGTAAATGTTTAGCGCAGTGAAGAAATGAAGTGATAAAATCCGTGGGGTTTTTTCCCCAAATTATTTTTCTTAATGCGTAATCTTCGCTCGCTTTTTCCCGCCTGGTGGTAAAGATTTGAGGCAGCGAGAAGCAAAGGATGTAAGCGGCAAAATTAAAAATTTGGAGGTAGCCATTGCAAATGGTAGGCGAACCTTCCTCTGTGAGCAAGAGATAGTTCTAGTAATCCTGGTAGGTTCGGTTAGACAGCATGATTTAGGAAATCTTTTCAATGAAATCCTACCTAGGGCCGTATCTTTAAACGCGTTTTACTCAAAACATGAAAATGTCCACACATACCTTTGCTTCTCACTGCCGCATTTGAGGTAGTGTTTCTTCATTGTAAATTTCCTTTCCCCGTAGCTCATTAAACCAGTTAAAACAAGATTTGCATAAGTCCAAATAGCATAAATTATAGATAAATTTCAATTTAAATGAGTTAATAAATAATGATTGCCTCACTGAAATATCTATTTTAACTTGTTATACACGTTAGAGTCAGAATTTTTGTGAAGTTTTTCAATTCCGAAATCATTTGCATTTTTTACGATAACTTGCTTTAGTTTGAAAATTAATTGTTCAAAAAGAAAACAGCATTTATGACACGGGTAAAAAAGCTCTAGTATACTCCTGGGGAATTCAAAGTTTTACACTTTGAACTTACTGTTGCTTGAAGCAACCTTCAAGAAAATGGTAAAGTGAGGGGAAAATGGGATAAAAAAATCGTTATCCGAAACTAAAAAAACTCAGAAGCGATACTGGTCAAATAATAGTCTTCTAATGTGCTTAATTTCTATTAGTGACATATCTGGCACAAAACAGAAAGTTTACCTGTAAAAGTCAATAACTTTCCTAAAATTAGCCTAGGATCATCCTGAAGAATTCAGAAATCTTCCTAACAAAAGCCAGTTGCATTTCTAGAATAAATTAGGAACCTTACAAGGCAGTTTATATACTTTTATAGTAGGTAGCTTGACACCTTCCTGATCTACCAGGAAGACTCTTAGAGAATTTTAGTAAATTTGGTCGAAGCTATGGCAGAATTCTTAGCAAATGCTGCAAAGCTTATTTGTCTGCAGTTCTTGTAAAGCTACGGTGTCCAGAGACTGCACTACGTCCTTGTTTGTGGCTCAATCAATCCAAAAAGTCAGAAACAGAACTGTAAACGGAACACCTAAAAAAGAACATGAAAGTTTCTTCACACTGATGACAAAAAATATTTTGCACAACAGTAAGAAGCTTGCAGTCATGCATGAAGCAACTTATAGCAATTTAGGAAAATTTTTGCAAATATGCTTGTTTTTCACGGGAAACTGGTTGAAACCCGGGCACTTCCGAACTTTACGTGGAAATAATCAGTAACGTTTCGGACCCAAATTGCAAAATTGTTTTTGTGCCTCTATTTTATCACAATACAAACATCTTAATAAGATAATGAATGGTAAGGTAAATAAGTTTTATTTATTTATTTATTTATTTATTTTATTTTATTTATTTTATTTCATTTCTTTTCTTTTTTATTTATTTATTTATTTTGTCTTTTTGGTTTATTAAAATTGAATCTTTAAGTAATAACCAAAAACAAATAAAATATTCCTTTATTTTTTACAAGCAAACTGCCATTAAGAATTCGACCTCTTAAAAAATTAAAATTTAACAAAAAATTTGGCTGTTTGTTTCCGCAAACAGTGATCACATGCGGTAACCCTGACAGAGTTTCAGGGAACCTAGGTTAAAGACCCCTGGTATACTCGTACTGAATAATATTTCTCATTTTATTATCATATAAATTATCATACAATGCTTACTTCTCAAACTTAGCATATTGAAGAAAGACATCAAATTGCTCATTTTCTGTTCTTCTTTTGATTGTGAAGCAGTCTAAGGGCAGTACTGCCGTTGGAAGATACAGGGCAGTATCTGCAAAAATGAGTTTTTGAGATGTTTGAAGGAAACGCGTTTTGAGTTCCATACTAACAATAGTGTAATGTTGGAACTTGACGATTATTTTCAGCGGAAACCAAATAAGCAAGATTCTACAGTAAATTTAAAGTGCAATAGATGGCAAAAATGAAAGTTAATGAAAAATAAAAATTTTGCTGATACTGCCATTTACTTTTCCAGTGCAGAATAGAGTTGGAATTCTATTAAATAGCAAAGCTCAACGCTTTCTGCTCGCACATTTGAGACAGGGCTATGTAGAGCACTAGGAAGAATAATACTAATCCTTCTGGAGCAGCCTAAAAACTTTTGAGCAAAGCAATTAAGATTATGTAGAAGGAGTGTTACTTTACACGGTGACAAGAAATAACTTAGACACACATAATATATTACAATTTTAATGCTAAAGAAAATATTACGACCAAACTTCAAAATAAATATGAATACATTATTTAGTCGAATTATTTAAAAATTCTCAAAGTGGCTACTTTTTGTCTTTGTACAGAGCTTTAAACGTATCACAAAATGTTCGACTATGGGCTGCAATTCACTTACTGATATTTTATCCCATTCCTTGCATAAGGATTTCTTAAGGGATGACAAAGTTTTATGAGGTTTAGCAAAGCTTTGTTCTGGTGTAAATTGCTATTTTTGCACGGTATCTTTATTATTGAATGCATTTTTTGAACTTAAAAAGATTCATTGGTGAAATGTATTGATGTAACACATATTTCTTGCATATTCGCGATTAAGCATTATTCATAATCAGGCATATTTCAAGAATAATGTTCCATATGTTGACTAAAAACAGAACGAAAAAGAAAGCAAGTATAAAATGTGCCACATGATTTCAAACGCCCATCAACTATTTAAATCACAAATTAGGTTTTTAAATTTTTTTACAATTTCTAAAAAAAGTACTTAAATAATCCATCCCAGTTGCATTTTTCAAGTTTGCATAAACTTTTAACTTTTATTATTCCTGATTTGCCTTCTAGTACTTCAAGTTTTAAACTAAGTACTGAGACGGAATTGACATTTGAAGATTCGTCTAGAAATTGTACTTTGAAATTATAGACGCAGAAACTAAAAATTAACTCTATCCATTTTTTCGAAACATATAAGTATTTTAATACCACCCCAAACAGAAAAAGAAGGAATAGAATAATTCTTTCCGGTTGGAATCTAAAGATCCCAAAAGGCCGGATACAATCTGGAACCGTCTCTAGAAATACCCTCACTGTGAAGAATGCCTCCCAGAATTCCCCAAAGGATGGTGGAAGATCTAGAAAGAACAAGAAGAGATACCATCTGATTGTCATGCCATACTTTCGAGCTTTCTGAAAGAGTATCAGCCACCATGCGGAACTTCACTCAAAAAAAGAAAATGGCAAAGAAAAAATCTCCTGGTGGATAAATCCATCGGAAACAAATGAATACGAATTCCTCTCAGTAATTTTTTCGTTTATTTCTAGATTTAAATAAAACGATATCGATTATGATGATACTTTATTGTGCTTAAATTATAAATGCCGAAGGATTGCAAATGGAGCACTGAAGTATTTATTCTTTGGAATAAAAGATTTTTCGGAGTGAATATTTCTGTTATTTGCATTGAGTGAAAAATTTTGAATTAATATGAGTTTAAAATGTTCGCCAAATGTAGAAAGATAGAAAGCTTTTGTAAGCGGTGGTGAAGAAATGTTAATCGCTGATGATTAATTTTTGATATTGAATGCTTTCGATAAAAGAAGAAGGAGTGATATTTTTACACAAAAAAAATGCCGTTAAAGAAAGTATTAGAATAACTGTGATTAATCTTCTTCAAAAATTACTGTGAACATTAACTTCAGCAAAATTTGTTACCTTACTTTAATAACTTAAAATAATGTACAATCACATAAAAAAATTTTAATTTTTGCTAATTCAATGTAGTTATTACACTAAAAACTAATTACGAAGCTCTTGAGTTCAATAAAATAAGATGCGAAGGCCACTCTCTTCAAATCTGCCCAAACGGGGGGCGCTATTGAACTTTTTTTGGAGGTGTATTTAAAGAGGCTTTTGTTTCTCCTTTGGGTGGCATCGTCTTCAACGGATGCTCCTTTGTTTTTGAGGAGGTGTGCCATCGCTCATGTGGGAGGATGGGTATCGTTTCCCTCTTCAAAATGAGAGGAGGGGGGGGAGAGAATGAGGTACTGCCATAAAATTTTGCCGATCGAGCCGTTTATCTTGTGTTTTGCACTTCTTAATGGCACCCAAATGTTGCGAAATATAATTGCAATGCTAACCAGCTTTCAGTTTAAATCGTTATAATACTTTTATTATACTAGTACATGTCGGCATTCTTAATCATAAACATGATCTGAAGCAGTGGAAAGCAAAGGGATGTAAGTGCCAAAATTAAAAATTCGGAAATAACCATTACAAATGGTAGGCGAACCTCTCCTCTGCCTTGGAGCGAGAGATAGTACTAATAACCCAGGCAAGTGCTGCTATTCAGCATTATTTAGAACTAGTGGTAGCCGCACAGCTTTGCCCGTAATAAAAAAATTAAAAGGTCTTTTGGTTCGCCTGAATATTTACAAATAATGTATGGTGGATTTTCTCGCCAATTGGCTTGCACCCATGTTACGGTTCCACGTTATGATAATTTCGTATCTCGCCAATTGGCTTGTGCCCATGTTACGGTTCCACGTTATGATAATTTCGTAATTTACTCGTTCATCTTATGATAATTTTGTTCTTAAACTTGGAATAGAAAAGAACCACATCGAATTTTCGAAAAATCGCTTCAAGGTGCACACCCCCATGCTACAAACTAATTTTGTGCTAAATTTCATGAAAATCGGACGAACGGTCTAGGCGCTATGGGCGTCACAGAGATCTAGACATCCTCCGGATATCCAGACATCCAGACAGAGAGACTTTCAGCTTTATTATTAGTAAAGAAAACAAATTTCAATGAAAGCCTACCAAGCACCGCAACTTTAAACGCGATTTAGTCAAAATTTGAAAATTTCCACTTACATCTCTTGTCTTGTCACTGCCTCATTTGTATTAAGTACAAAAAATCTTGTTGAAAAAAAGTACTTGCAGTAAATCTTATTTATGCAAACACAGCAATCAGGAAAGAGTGCAACTTCCAAACTATTCATAGCACAACTTCCCAACTTAATAAAAATCATAACTTTGGATTATCATCTTCAAATCCGGACATTTTTCAAGTCCGGACGTCAATCTGGACGAGAGAGTGAAACCCGGAATGACTGGACCAAATCTGGACATTAGGTATGTCTAGCTATAAGGTTATCAGAAATAAGTTTTGAGATAACGGCATGCTTTAACTAAATTTGTCACTTTTCCGTTAAGAAACAAAAGATGTAGCTTGTATAAATGCGCATGTAGAAAAGAAAGAACCTAAAGCTATAGTCAAATCTGATTTAAAAAAAAAAAACTTCAAATTGTATCGAGTTCGTAGGAAAAAAAAAAGAAATAATATCAGGTAATTACTTAACAATAAAATATGTAAAAAAAGGAAAGAAATATAGCATTTTGTTGTTTGGTATAAAACAAAATTCCGTTATTTCGGAGAAAAAATAGAAGTTTTATCAGAGCTAATGAAAAGAAATGGAAAAAAGGTGCTTCCCTTTCTTTACATCAAGTTACTCACTCATAATAAACATGTTATACAACCAGAAATTTAATCTCAATTTTTAGGAGAACCAACAATGTGCTTTTAATTCGACCACCCACACTTGAATCCGAAAGATCTTGCAATTTAATTTCAAAGACAATACTGAAGAGGATACAATTATTTCTCAAAGGAAATGACTTAATCTCAGCAATAAATTTGTTGATTAATGAGCATTTCCTGACGGAACAACTCTTTAAGTTCATCTTTTCGTTTTACTCCAGCCTCACTTTCTCTGCCGACGATGTCGAATCTGGCTTCAAGAGCTTGTTTCAAGTTAGGGGGGAAATGAATAGAAGCGAGAGCAGTACCGGAGACAAAAGTTTTCACTCTTGCCGTAATGGCTTCCACAACTCTGTTAATATCTGACTCAAACAGAGCAGTTAACGTCAGAGTAACAGGTTCTTTCAATTGTTGGCTTAAATAATTCGGATTTTGGACTTTGAGGAATTAAAGTTAAAAACGAAATGTGTGTGAAGCCAATTATATATTACGTTGCAGACACAATTGTGGACTAAAATCCTTTCCGGCGAATTCTTAGAATATTGGTATCGTACATTAATGAGCTCAATGAATTTATTTAATTTTATTGTTTAATGTCTGTACTGGGGAATAACTCAATTAATAAATAATAAAATGTACGTATGGGAGATGTTTAATAAATCCATAAAAACGTTAGATTCTTATTAAAACAGAATAGAGTGCGTTTTGGTATAAACGACAATATATGGAGGAACAACATGTTGTAGTTAAAAAAGAATTTCTCGCGAGAGTGTTTGACGTATTAAGCAAAAAGGACAACCATTGTAACCTAAGTAGCACGTCCATCGTTTAAACGTTTTGTAATCGTTTGAAAACGAATGTCACTACGTTCACAACCGTTGCTACCCAGGTAGCACACGCGACTTTAAAAGTTTTATAAACTTTTGAAAACGATTATCACAACGTTCACTATCATTGCTATCCAGGTAGCGCACACAACGTTTAAATGTTTTAAAATCGTTGTCAGAGCGTTTACAGCCATTTAAAAACGTTAATAAAACGCTAATGAAGTGTGCAACCTAGGAGGAGATCACTTGAAAGACTTAAGGATGCATAATGGTTCTTAGAGAGATCTTTACTGGAAATTACAAGAAAGGCTCAAAGAGATTAACATGGGTAACGAATTTGATATTTTGTTGGATCAATCATAAAGTTGAAAACTCAAATTAAGAACAATAAAAACACCTCTTTAATATTGAAATGGTATTATCGTGTGTCAAACTCCCAGAAAAGGGGAGAGGGACACGAGAGACAACTGACACTGCCCGAAGCAAATGTGTGTAATTGACAAAAGAAAGATTTTGAGTCAGACGGGGCTTATATATTTTAGATCCTAAGGATGTTGCATTCATTGGGACTTGGTTTTTAAATCACTTTGGATAACAGTATCTGTCACTTGCCTAACAACAAATTGCAGTTTCACCTATCCCTTGCGCTAGTACCTCCAAGTTTTTATTCTGTCGCAGGAACTCCTTTGCTTCTAAACGCCTCAACTGGAAAAGAAATAGCGGTAATCGGAAAAAGCTGCGGAAGATTTTTTCCATCCGTATAAGAGTAACGGTTGCAAATAATAATAATGCCGACTCTTAAAACCTGCTAGCATTTAAAAAAATTTTAGACTTTTGAAGATTATGTACGAATAAACCATTTTTCAGTTTAAAACTTCAAATTCTTTTCACTTCCATTGATTATTCCATGTGAAAAATTAGTAAGAGCTTAACAATAACTAAATTTAAAATCCCCTCTATTTTAAATAACATTGGAAGCTACGTGTGATTTGAGATTTTTTTAATTATATATTAAAACTAATATGTGATAGACTAATATATTTAAAGAAAACATTCTACATTTGCTCCATATGGCAATCCAGCTCATTCTGGTGAGACCTTTAATCCTGTATACCAATTATCCAGTTGCCAGTAATTGCATTATTTTCATAAAAGGTAATTTTTACTTAAAAGCTTTCCTCCCTTCCCTACAAAAATGCACAGGAATGTTGGGAAAATAAAAATAAATATCTCTATCTTGCCCATGTGCTTAGATTCGATAAAATTTAAGGAGTGAATAATCAACTCTTTGAGAATTATTTAGTTATTGCAATGAAATAAATTGATCAAAATGTAATTCTAACTTCATAAAATGGTTAGTTAAAAGAAACTTTAAGAAAAATCATTTTATGATGCTCTATTTCCTTTAAAATGTGAATACTTTCATACAGATACTATGAACATAAAGTCTAATTTATGGGAATCAGGATTTAATGCAATCAAACATAAATTTTACAGCTATAGTTTAAGTTTTCGGGCTACACAAGCAGTTTTGCAGAAATGGAAAAGCAATTTCGATCAATATCCAGTTTTCTTTCATCATTTGTTTCGAAATATTGTTATCTAGTTGTTTTATGGGAGTATTTAACTTGAAGGATATAATGATTCAATGTCAAATATCTATTCTCGTATATCCCTCGATGTAGATAGTAATAACTCAAATTTTTTGGGCAAGGCCATTCAATGTGCCATTTTTTTAAATTGTAATGTGCTTTGTTGCTCTTTTGATTTATCTTGTTACTCTTTCGGTGAGTTCTGTTGTTCTTTCAATACCTTCTGTTGCCCTTACAATTCGCCCGGGTGCTCTTTAAGTTCGACCTGTTGCTTTCTCAGCGCGCCCTGTTGATCTCTTGGTATACCCAGTTGTTCTTTTTATGCACTCCTGTTGTAATTTTGGTATGCTCTGTTACCCTTTCAGTTCACCCAGTTGCATTTTTTGAAGTCCTTCCACGCTATCCCGAATGCCTAATAGGCAGTACAGTTACTTTTTTACCTCTATTTTTGCCCCAACAGGGCTGTCACAATCGATGACACTTCTTTTGCAATAATAGGGATCCCAGGAGTTTTTCTTCGAATATATGTGCGTAGTCAGTTCTGACGTCATCACATAGAAATCATCAGCTAAAAACCAGACAGAATAACATATTTTCTTTTTAGATACCCACTTTGTTATAAACCTTAAAATAAGGAGTTGAACTACAAAAAAAAAAAAATCCAGAAATTGCCCCAAAGTTTCTCACAGAAGTCTTTTTTTTTTTTTTTTTTTTTGTATGCCTTTTTGAAAATATTTCCTGACCTGAATCCTTCATTCCAAAGTTAACATCAGTTATTGGTGTAGTTATAATTATTCAATTAGCATAAGTGATATCTATGCTGAAGTTGAAACTTTTAATCCTCTCGAGCCGTGCATATGAATTAGTACGCATCCAAACGTTGGCGAAAATTCGAAGAATTCTGAAACTTTTTTTTTATTTTGCAGACGGCAAGTGCCCGACTCCAGGGTGTAACGGTTCAGGACATGTAACTGGACTATACTCACATCACCGGAGGTAAGAAAAAGAGGACTTAGATTTTTATTTAGTCAAAAAAAAGTTAATAAGTCATTTTTTGGGGATATACTAAAAATGTAAATAAATAAAAACGAAAGTGAACAAAAAAATAACTGACAAAATTTATATTTGCGTTAGATAAAAACTTTGCAATGAAAAGGACGTATTTAAAATATTTGTTTCAGTTTATACTTGATGGTTTTATTAATCATTTTTTACAAAAAGTCTGAAAGCAATCGATTTTTTTTGCTAGAATTGTATAAACCTATTATTAAAATTTATGAAATCCTGTGACATAAATTTATATATAACAAGCTGCGTTGCCCGGCTTTGCCCGGTCTACCTTGAAAATAAAAACTGTGTCAAGTGACGTATATTACACAATCAGGCGTAAAAAATAAATAAAAAAACATCATGATTTCCCTTCCGAACAATGACGGCAGATATTAAAATACTTTTAAGAAATTAAATCCAGAAAGATGATCTAAAATGCGTAACCATGGAAACACAAAATAAAATAAGATTAAGGAATTAAAATGCGAATGAAAATGGTTCACAATTTGAATGGAATCGCGATTTCTTAAACTTGATTTAAAAAGGCTCGTAACTTTTTTTCCTTTTGAGATAAAAGCTTACTTTTTCGACCATAGGTCGAGTTAGATCTGGAGTAAAAAGGGTCGATTTGTCCAATGGCGTCAAAAAAAAAAGCTGTGGGACAATTCCTTCACTTTTTATTGATTTATTTATTGAAGGAAGTAGTGCCTAAATTTCCGCTAAGCCTAAAACATTCGAGCTAAAAATGCAAATAACTCCCGTCGTAATAAAGTTAGAGCATTGAAACAAACTGCGTAGAACGCGTAAAATTCTACCCTTTCTAGCGATATGTAATATTAATATGTGCAAGTAATTTTTTACCCCCATATTTGACAATTTATGTAAAAATTAGAAGTAGATTGGAATTAAAAAAAAAAAGAATTATTCATCGAATTTTACTCGAACTGATCTGCAAACCTTTTCAGGACTTAAAGGAACAAACTGTGAAAATTTCAGCACAATCGGCCGGGTAGTTCTCGAGTTTCGCGAGTTCAAACACACAGACGCTTTTTGGGGACTTCCTTTTATACTATGTAGTGATTCAAAAAATATTTTCTGCTTTTCAAAAGAAACACAGTTTTTCTGGATCATTAAATTGAGAAACGAAGCTAAATTTCCTCTGAAATATTGACCGAAGAATACCTCGGTCTTTTCAGATGTATAAGATTTGAAGTGAAATAACAGATATTGTTCTCTCCCTCCCCCAACCAAACTTGATTCAGTCGGTAAAAAATTAATGCCTCAAAGATAATCGTTAAAAAAAAATACTTCCAATTCTAGCTTTGTTTATTTGTGGTTTTTTTTTTTTTTTTTTTTTTGCTTGCAATGGCAACCAAGTTTACTTTTCGGAAACCATTGAGACCCCTAATAAAAATAAACTTGTCTGATTTTCATATCTTACTCAGTTATTTAAAAAACATTTAGATTTCTTTTAGTATAAGGAACTATATCTAGCTTTTTTCAGTCATTTATTTCATGAGGCTATTAATTTTTCTATTTCAAGACCATTCAGCCTTCTAAGGAAACCAGTTATATTTCACAGCTTATTCAACTAATTAATTGCGTGAAAAGTCGCTATATTCAAATGTCATTCAGCCCTCTAATAAAAAATATCATTTATCTTTCGTAACTTATTCAGTCCTCAGATTATTTCATTGTTTTGTGGCTTTCAGATGATTCCTTACTTATCTTTCAGCATGCTAATTATTTACGTAGTAGTAAAAAAAATATTACTTTTTATAAAATGTAGCAAAACAAAAGGGTTTTTTCAATTTGTTCATTTATTTACGAATAGCTTTCCATTGGCATTCTCATACTTTCTTCGTTTATTAATAATTTTTTTTCCTGAGCAAATATACGTGCTGCTTAAACAATTATGTAAAAGTTTTTAATAGCTGAAACAAATTTTGTAAAATTGAATTTGTTTCTAGTTTATCTGGCTGTCCGAGGAAAGATAGGATTACTCCAGAAAGTAAGTTACCTTCGAATGTGTTTTCTTTTTAAAGTAAATAAATAAAAGTACATAACTGATAAGATAAAACACACTTATCCTGTGTAAGGGTCATTCTCCAAAAAGTGTAACTTTTAAGTCACACGCACTTTACAGTAAAAGCTTTAAAGAATAGTTCATTTGACAATATTTTTTACGTTCCCCATAAATGTATCCATTTAAATATGTCAATATTTTATGGAAAAAAAACAATATTTTTTGCTTCACAAAATGTGAATTCTCACCTCCGTGGCATGTCACACACCTGGTGTAGCTCATAATGCTGCTTAACAACTTGTTTAAATAAAACAATGAACTTATTTTTTATAACTTTTTCCTCACAAGTGTCTCAAACACTAAATGCACAAGTGTATTTAATTTTTTTCTATTGTGATTTAATTCGTTTTAGTAGGATAATGAGGTCTGTCACACAAAAAATTCTCACTTCCGTTACCTAAACTCAAAATGCCATTCCTCATTAACACGTGGCAGTAATTGACATAGATTTTTATTTTCCATGATACAAGGTTCCCCCTTTGTTTACTTTTAGCAATAGTTGAAGTTGTGAGATTTTTGTCGAAAAACAAGTAGATTTTGCTTTAAAAACTTAGTGTGGTTACTCTGACTTCTCACCTCCGTGAAGTTGAATTTCAGGGATGTAAATTAATGTAAAAAAAGAAGTGAACATGTTTTCATATGCTTAAAATGTGCAGATTGTATCAACGAAGAAACAAAAATTCCCTTGAACAGTGTATCTATTAGGCCTATATTAATGGCAAATTCCTCACCTCCATGAATCTCACCTCCGTGACAGACCTTATCAATATCATTATTTCTGAGGTCAAAATAAATGATGGAGAGGAAATACATCAATAATAGGGATTCTACCAAAATTATAAATTGCCAGTATATCCTCAAATTTTCTAAATACTATTTTTAACATACATTTGAAGCTACAAACTAAGCCGTACTTTAATTAAGAGAACTTAATATTATATTCCAGCTAATCATTAAAATAACTGATTGCATTCACAATTAACAAAATTACTACTTTGATATTAAATTGGCTTCAATTTTTAAATATTAAAAGTTGTTTTAATTTTATTTTTTTTATTTCCGTGAACAAGGCATTTTATTATTTTTTTTCCCATGAGTAAAATAATTCGAACTTAGCTGGGCCATTGTTTATGGTTGCTTCTAGTAGTTAACACTTTCATGCAAGGATGAAAAAATAAAGAAAACAAAAGGTTTCGAAACTGAAAAATAGTTGCGTTTAAAAGTTACGTTTTCTGGAGAATGACCCATAAACATTAATTTAATTTTACGTACATATCATTTTTGCGAGACATCAGCTTCTTTTCAACTTAAAAAAAGATATTTTTGAGCTATTTTAAGTACTAAGGTCCGTGTAAGCATTGATCGAAAACTAGGTTGAATTTTATTGTTTTTAAAGACCTTCTTTATCAAATATTTATTTGATTGGTTTTGATTTCAGAGAAGTACCTATTTCGCAATTTTGTGTGATGGCATCACAATATACATTTTTTAAAAACTTTTGTATTTTTAGATACAAGACATCATAACCATTTTTATTTGTTGCAAGTTCAAAGTATTTGATCTTTGGTTATTTTAGAAATGACATCACATTTATTCACATTACAATGAATGGTGTTAAAGTAATTATTTCCATAAAAATAATTTCGTAACTTCGCTATTACTAAAGCCAGAAAGAAACCAGTTTTAAAAAGTACTTTCTCGTAGTTCTGTTTAGTATATATTCTATGGTAAGGGAGGTGGGTAACACAGTTGGGAGAGTAAAGCGTAAGGTGGCTAGGTGTTGTTTACCAGGGGCTCGGGTAAAAGACGTTAATATGGTTGCTGAAAAGAAGGGAGTATTGAATAAGGAGGACATGGTTACTTTGTGGGTGGGAACAAATGATGTAGGCCACAGTAAAAATGAGGAGTTTTCTAGGGAATGGGAATCCCTGTTGGATAAAGCAACCAGCTTTTCGACAAATGTCCAAGTGGTTGGTTTGCTTCCCAGGTATGGAGTGCATAGGAGCTGGCTAAATCAACGTGCGAGGTGTATGAACTTGCTACTGAAGTCAATTTGCGAAAAGCGCAGTATCAGGTTCATTGATGTATGGAGTCATTGTAAACGGGATTGGATTGCTAGGGATGGCCTGCATCTGAGCTCTACAGGGGTCAAAATGGTTAGTGGATTAATTTTAAGGGCTTTGGAGTCAAAAAACTAAGTTGGAATGGGGGGCATGGTTCAAGCACCAGGTATCGAGAGAATGATATGTTTTTGGGTATTGCTAGAAATGGAAATAAAGTGACAAACAAGAGTAGTAATGTTAACAATTGTAATTTAGGAAATTTCAGGGTGTTAAATAAAAGCAACTTAGGCATGCTTAAAGTTTTCTATACCAATGCTCGCAGTATTAGGAACAAGATGGATGAATTGAAAAGCATAGTTATGGATGAGAAGTTGGATGTTATCGGAATTACAGAGACATGGGCTACCGAATCTGATGCAGAGTTATTACATATTGCTGGGTATAATTTATTCAGACAGGATAGAGTAGGTAAAAGAGGTGGTGGGGTTTTATTTTATGTTAGAGACAATTTTATTTGCAATGAATTGGTCATAAATGATAAGCCTACTGATATTGATATGGTTTGGCTGGAGTTGATGAGCAGTAAGGGCATAAAGCTACGCTTTGGAAACATTTATAGGCGACCTAATTCAAACCAGGGACAAGATGAACAGATGTACCGTATTATTAGTGACATGTCCAGTAAGGGATCCGTTATCATAATGGGGGATTTCAATTTTCCGGGTATTGATTGGAATAATTTTTATCCTGGTAATGGCAAAGAAGAGGAATTTTTAAAAGTAATTGGTGACTGTTTCTTAGATCAAGTTGTAACTCAGGGAACTCGAGAGGAGGCCATTTTGGATCTAGTTTTTTGTGACATAGGTAGTTTTGTTCAGGGGTTGAGTGTAGGGGAGCATATTGGAGATAGTGATCATAACAGCATTAGGTTCCGGGTTAAATTTGAAGTGTGCAAAGATGATAATTTTAGGTTTGTGCCCAATTTCAGAAACACCGATTTTGTTGCACTTAGGCAGAGCTTGAAAGAGGTTTTTTCGTCAGGGTTGGAAAATAGCGACGTAGATCAGCAGTGGACGGAATTTAAGGATAAACTTGCTAAAACCGTTGGGGACTATGTTCCATTTAGGAGAAAAGGTGTTAGTACCAAAATTTGGCCCATGTGGTTCTCCAGGGAGACTAAAGAAGCTCTTAATTATAAGCAAGCCACTTTTCGTAAGTTTAAAGAAACTGGTCAGAGTGCGGAAAGGCTCCAGTATGGTAAGGCAAGGCGAAATTTTAAGTATTTGGTACGGATTCAGAAAAGGGAATTGGAGCAAAGGCTGGCAGATGACATTGATGGGAACCCTAAGAGGTTTTTTGCTTACGCTAATTCTGGGAAAGCTCGAAACAGTCAAATTGGGCCTTTGGTTGATGAGCATGGAAATTTAATCCAAAACGATAGGGATATTGCAAATGTTCTAAATAACTTTTTTTCCAGTGTGTTTAACGATAACTGTATCTCAACAGTTGACACTAACAAGACACAAGCTATTATACAGCTAGAGGATTTTGTATTTTCCAGGGAGGAGGTTTTATTTCATTTGAAAAAGATTAAAGCAACTAAAGCTCCGGGACCAGATAATATTTATCCAAAAATTTTAGTTGAATGTGCAGAGGAATTAGTGGATGTTATTTTGAATATTTTCAATGCTTCTTATAACTCGGGGACGGTGCCAGAGGACTGGAAGCTGGCTAACATAACGCCCCTCTTCAAGAAGGGGTCTAAAGGTATTGCTGGGAATTATAGACCTGTAAGTTTGACTTCGGTGATTTGTAAGATTTTCGAAACTTTGATCAAAATTAAGATCATGATGTTCTTAGAGACTAATAGTCTGTTGACTAGTTTGCAGTATGGTTTCAGGAAAGGTAAATCCTGTACTACTAATTTATTGCATTTCTACGACAAGGTTACCTCAGCTTTAGATAACAAAAAATGTGTGGATGTTGTTTATATTGATTTTCAAAAAGCTTTTGACAAGGTACCGCATGTTGCTCTTCTCAGCAAGTTAGCTGACATTGGAATAGGAGGAAAAACTTTACTTTGGGTTAGAAATTGGCTTACTGGTAGGAAGCAAAGAGTAGTTGTGAGAGGAAATCATTCTAATTGGAGTGATGTTTTAAGTGGGGTTCCTCAGGGATCAGTTTTAGGGCCTCTTTTGTTTATTATATTTATGAATGACATCAATGATAATATTTCTGGAAGCATGAATTGTTTTGCTGACGATGTAAAAGTTATGGGGATTGTCGAAAATGAAGAACAAGTAAAACAGCTGCAAGAGGATTTAGATCATATTACTAAGTGGGCAGGTAAATGGGGTATGGCAGTTAATGTAGGGAAATGTCAAGTGCTACACTTAGGTCATGGAAATAAGCGTATGAGATATCGTTTACAGGGTTCAGTCATAAATCAGGCAGAAAATGTTATGGATCTGGGTGTCTTTATAAATCAGGACTTCAAGTTTAGTCAACAGTGCAGTATTGCTAGTAACAAAGCCAACAAAATGCTTGGGTTCATCAATAGATCTATTTCAAACAAATCTAAGAAAGTTCTTATGCCTTTATATAGGAGTTTAGTAAGACCTCATTTGGAGTATGCTGTTCAGTTTTGGTCGCCTTATCTGAAGAAAGATATTTTTGTATTGGAAAGGGTTCAAAGAAGGGTAACTAAATTAGTAAGGGGACTCTCAGATTTAGATTATGATACCAGACTTAATAGGCTTAACATGTATAGCCTGGAGCAAAGGAGAGTCAGAGGGGACATGATTCAGTTATTTAAATTTATCAAAATGAAAGATGTAAATGGATTAAATTTTTGCGGGGAAAGCAGGACAAGGGGTCATTGTTTTAAGCTATTTAAATCTCAGGCTAACTTGGAAATCAGGAAAAACTACTACTTTAGCAGGGTCGTGGGCACTTGGAATAGCTTACCGGAAGAGGTGGTAATGAGCAAGGGAGTGGATAGCTTTAAGAGGGCCATTGATCTTCATTGGGGACTAATTAATTGACTAGGACCAGCCTAGCTGGGCCCAGTGCCTGTTGCTGGTCGTCTCATTTGTATTTGTATTTGTATTTGTATTTGTATTTATTGCACTCACATTCAAACTATCCCGACATAAAACTTACTAAACTGAAAGTTTACAAGGTTAATTACCAAAGACCAAAACCAGGATAGTAAAATAAATTGTTAATTAATATTATTTTTAGTAAAAATTAGTCTTTTAATCATTATATTCTGAATCACTGTTTCAATTTTCCCTTTCCTCATTCCTCCCCCACATCTTTTCGCAGCCATTTCTTTTTCTCATCTCTTTTCTTCTCTTTATAGTTTTAGCCTTACATGAGACAATTCTAAAGTAAGTTAAGTTTTTGAAATTACTAGATATTTAAAGTTGTTATTCTTATACTAGAATTTATTCTTTAGCTTGCAATAGACATGAATCAAATTAACAAAACTAATTGAACATATCATCGAAAGTGATAACTCAGCTAAAACACGGTAGTTCATTGCAGAAATAACCCACGAAACGAAGTGAATTGAAATATGGCTTTACAACATTCACTCACTAAGTATTTATTCCTTTTGGCCTTAAATCAGAACCAAATTTATTTCAAAAATCCAGAGCTCTTAAGCCACGCCCAATTTTGCAAGGACTCTATCCCAATATACCAGAAAGATCGATTTGTTTTCTATCGAATTCCCGATTCATTATCTAGAAGACCGATTTATGCAATTACAGGTGGAAGAGTCCCTTACTTCATAAATGGATGTCTCCCTTGTCAATTCAATTAACTCCATAAAACAAAAAGTAGAGAAAAGTGATGAAGAAGATGGTGTTATCCACATGAGTAAATAGGCCCTCGTGTTACATTTTCTGCCATCACATGGTTAGAAATGTACTGAACCAAAACTTTAATATAAATTCATATGCTAAGCATTGATTAAGCACTGTTAAAGCAAAAATGGAGATTTTTTTTAAAGTGGGGTTAATCGATTTGGCTACTGAAGCATCCAAATATCACCCTTTTTTTCAACATTTTTGACCTATTCTTACCCTTCTTTGTCAAAAAGTGGCTTACTTTATCACACACCCTCCTTTTTGTCACATGTGACGCTACTTTTCATAAACATGCTCTTATTTTTAAAAATGCGTGATGTCACAATTATTATTATTCCCTCCCTCCTCCTTGTCACAAATCGTCACAACTTTAAGCGACATCATTTGTGGACATCCAATCTTTTACAGAATGAGGCGTGGCTGAAGAGTGAACCATACGCAAAGGAAGTGAAGAGAAAATTCTTGCTAAGTAAATGCGATTGATTGATAGCATAGAGCCCTGAAATCTCTAAAATATGTTTTATAAAATCATGAAGTCATTGGTTTCAATATTTCGTACAAAATTATTCAAACGTAGCAACTGCAGCTAATTTGGGACAAAATTTTCGAACTAAACGTAACGACTAATTTGGTAGGGAGATAGAGAGATCAGCAGATTAATCTGTCTCATGAATTTTACAGAAAAGTAACAAAAACCAACAGCGAGACATTCAATTTTAACTGTCATATCATCAGTTTTGAACATATAAATGCCTTCTTTAAGATCCAAACCAAGATCCTTACTTTATTTCGCCATCGAAGTGTATTATTGGCATATTCATTTAAAATTTCTACTCAAGGTAAATACACAAGCAGGATAAAAATAGTTTGTCATTTATCTTGCAATCAAAGAATTCCACCAATTATTGATATTTGATGTTCCTACTTTTACTTCGGGTTAATTTTAAATAACAAGACCTTATTAATATTTATTTTAAAGTATAAATATAGTTTCCATAAGTTATTTTTCACGTTATATGTAATTAAATATTCACGATATATATATGACCATGGTTCTTAAAATATTTGCGAAAAGTTTTAAAACGAAGTGAAGTGGTTGTGCCACCTCAAACTAACTAAAAGTTTGTAAGTTGCAAGCCTGACATTGATAAATTACTTCTCGTTGAAGATTTATCACACTTACAGCGTTCTTATCGATTAGCAGAAAACTGTTTTTAAATAGCACTTAATCAAATGAATCAACTAAGGTCATCTTTAGTCCTATAAATGGCAATCGTCTTGGAAATAATTTTGTTTTAAATTAGTTTTGAGTTTCATACTTTTTTGCGAATGTTTTATTTGATAACAGCAATAAATACTCTGCCGTTTTAAAAATTCACATTAATTGCAGCAATTTTTTAGGACTTATTTCTTACCTCAAAATTTAAATTTTTTACTTCTAAAATATATATATACCTTGTATATATTAAAGGTAAGAAATTTGTTTTATAGATAAAAAAAATTAGTAAAACTGCTTCAACTAACTTGGAATATATAATAATAATCGTTAATAAATTTATAAGCATTACTAGTCATTAATACAGTTTTTCATTAGTTGAAACAATTTATAAATACCATTAGACATTAATATAGTTTTATAGCTTTCTGGAGTAAGTGTATCTTTCTTTTTCTGACATAAACAAATAAGATATTTTTACAAATGTAATGCAAATGACTATCTTTCCTATATTAATAAGTTCCGTCGCAATAAATAAAATTGCTACCAATAACACATTGTATAAAATTCTCATTAATGTTACATCTTATTCTTTTTAAAATCATTTACAAAATAACAAGTGAGAATTGTGATTACGCTATCTATATGATAACAAATAAAATTTTAAATAAATACTTTTAAAAAAAAACCACATTTTGCTGCATTGTTTAAGTTATGTGGAACACTACTTACCGTTTTCTTTTGACTGTGTTCCTTAAAAAAATCACTGTACGATAATTGACGAAAACTCTTTTACTTCTACACAAGTACAGCTCTTTAAAACATCCGGGATTATTTTAGCAATTTAAGGTTCTAATAAGCGGTTTTTTTCATTAAAAAAAAACCTCCTTATATTATCTATTTTACTTAAAATGTGTTTTATTTTTTGTTTTTTTTTTTTCAAACAAACCTGTAATACATTGATAAGTAAACAAAATTAAACATTGTAATGATTGTAATGAGTTGTCTAAAGTACTTTGCTTTCTTCCGTTTAGCTTGTCTGGATGTCCTATTGCCGCAATGGAGAAAATGGTTCAAAAGGAACAAAGAGCGACGCCAAAACCATCGCCTCCTATTGGACAAAGTAAGCATCATGCGACTTTGGACTACTATTCATGAAAATCATTAAATATCTGAAAGTCATTGCAATATTATCCTAATCATGAAAGATTGAAAAAAAAATAAGAACGTAATTCCCGATACTGCTAAAAGTATGCGTACACCCTTCCGAAGAAGTGGTTTGGTTTCAGGTCAATCATCGAGCTATGTAAAAGTAATAAAGGCACTTGGGAACTTAATAACTCAGTAATGAATAATGCAAGTTTCAAACTAAAAGCGACAGTGATAAAAAGTCGTTCAGCTTCTTCACCAGGGCATTGTTTGCAAAAAGAAAATATTGAACTTGAGGTCTAAGTGCATAACGCATTCGCTGGATATTTGCCGCTATTGTTTTTAGTCTGAAGCTTACTTAAATCATTAGTGATCAGTAAAACATTTAAGATGCATCAGGTGGCTTTGTTATAAACGAAACTGATCGCGAAGAGTGAAACACAAAAGAAATCTCAATTTCAATAGTATGTACGTGCTAGTTCCAATTTGCGAATGTATAGTAGCACTATTTGTATCACTATTATCAATGCGAAGAGCTGGCTACAATAATACAAAATTCATCCTATGAATGAATTCGATCGTCCTACATTATGTGAAGATATGAAATTCCTCACATATCCTTTAAAAGAACTACTCTGCCCTGGTTTTTTTGTAAAATTCAGATACGGTCACCGGTAGTTTTCTTTCTCACATATTTCACCTAAATACAACGCTTTACAACCATTTGTCAACGGGAAATATTTGCGAAAATTTTCTGAAAAAGTTGCATCTGAATCAAATACATGAAAGCGCAAAACTTTAAATAGCAATTTCTCCTTGCAACAATTTCTCTTACTCGGTTGCAGATATGACTTTTGCGCTTAGCATGGCAGTATTGATACGGTAGTCTAATTGTGTCTGAATAAGCTTCACATATGTCCGACAAGCGTTTTTTATTCAACTGCAATGTACCCATAGAGCAAGATTAAGACACGGGCACATGGGGCACAGGCCCATGGTACCAAGATTTAGGGGGCACCAAATCAGTAGCAAAAGTTTGTACAAATTGTAGTAATTCTATGTTCTCATGTTTTTGGATGTAAATATTGGAAAATATTTTTCTCTAGCACTATAGTGTTAACAATTTTTTAAATAGATTCGGAGGGCTAAAAACAAGTTGAAGGTAAACAAATGCTAGATCAAATTTAAAAACATATTAATCAGTTACTATCGATCCTAATAAGAAACACTTTAGCTGAAAATTGTATAATAAAAAGAATTATTGTGTAAAGTTTGTTTTGATTTTTTCAATTTACTTGATTATCAATCGAAACACTGATTGCGAGCAGTTAAATTACCTAGCAATTTACAACCGTGTTTTTAAGTTGTAATGGACACTAAAAATAGTATCATCTTGTACATTTGATGTCAATATACTTTTGAAGGGAAATCAGATTGTGCTGCCATCCAACAATTGAACAAACTGCTTAGATTTGGTCTTCAAATTGACGCGAAGAATTTTTTTGTTTTGTTTTGCCAATTTGGCAATGATCAAAAGAGAAAACTCATCCCCCCTCCCCCCCTCCTCTTTAACACTTTAAGACTTTCTTTATCTTGTTCTACATCAAATTAAGTGCCTTTTTATATCTTTGTTGCATACAAACTGTTTTTACTTTATTTATAATACTTTACCAATTCAGTTATGAATTCTGGTGTAAACTTACATTGAGATTCAGTTTTGCATTTTTTTACGTATTGAAAAACAACTTAATTTAAATTTATTTCTAACTAGAACATCCTTAGATAGAAATTATTGAATTATATATTTGTTCAATGTGGTTGGAATTAATCGTAAGAATCGTAAAAATCGTAATTAAAGATAGTTTTTTTTTTTTTTTTTTTGATAATCAAATGGTAGATTTCATTTTAATCTGAAGGGTTTTAACTGTTAAACATATAGATTGAAAATAATTCAAATCAATGCCTAGTAAGCATGTAAGCATAGGGGCTCACGGGAACTCAGCCTCTGAACTGCTCTCCTTTTTTCAGTGAACTTAAGCATATTAAATGAAATTCAGACTAATTTCAGAGTACTTACGGATAAATATAAGTTCTGCAGAATATAGGTTTCCTGAAGATTTGTGTTACAAAATAAGTTACGTTTAGAACTTAAGCTAAACGTGAGCTTACATTACAAATCAATGTTTGTATTCCGGAAAGTGGGCTTGCTCAGTTTTCCAGTTTGATTTAAGCATAAATAAAAGTTGCACTTTATTTCCTACGTTATATTATGTCCGAGAAGGTGATGTTTCTCATCAAAAAAATTAGGCTATAGAAATAAATAATTATATAAAGAAATGAATTTGTATTGCTAAAAAATGGAATAATGTATTGCTCTATTTTATTAAAAAATTTCTATGGTACTCCTCATTGTCTTGTAAACTTCCACTGAGTGCTCATCTTATGTTTTTCATTTAAAAACACCTACCAATCCCAACAACACCGGGTTATAATTTGTGATAGAATTAGTAGAATAAATAGTATTTTATTTATGATAGAAGGTTTAGGGAACAAACACGTGATTATATTTCATAAAACTTTTTTTTTTCCTTTCTTGTTTATTCAGTTTTGCTCAATGTTCTATGAAATTTAATCCCCTTCTTTTAAATATCCATATTTCTGAGTTGGTCATGAGCTTGAGTCCGTGGACTTGATTCTTTCAAGTAGTTCTTTCAGGGAAGGGTCTCGTTCAATGGCAGTTTCAAGGTCTTCGGGAGTTAGTTGCGAGTACCCTCTGGAATACGCCACATTAGAAGAAAGATCGAAAAGTTCTGCGGTTAGATATTCAAGAACAGCGGCCAGAAAGACTGCAGCGTCAAAGTTTACTCTGCCACTTTGAAATTTCAGCTCCAGAAACTGGTGTATTTTTTCTATGAGATTTGAGAACTGCCTCTGAGATTCTACCTTTCTCTTTCTTTGCGCCATCGTCTGTCAAAGAAAGTTTTCGGATTAGAATTAGAGCAATATCAAATCTCAGTTTAAATAATAGAAGCACAAACATATCTACTTATCTAAGCAAAGTACAACAAAAAGAAAATGTAACTACACTGAAAGCATGAAAAAACACACCCGGATAAGGTGATTAAAGTACTGACTCCTGAAGTTGATTTGCTTAGAAATTCAAAACCACCAAGGCTGTAAAATCATCAGGAGAAAGTTATAAAGATTTTTAAGCAAGGGAAAATCATTTTTAAATGGAAATTAATCGCCTGCCGCTAGCTTAATTTTAGTTAGCGCGATTAAAATAATTGAGAAAATAGATCTGTTGTCATTTTTTCTCCACTGCGAACAAAAAAAAAATCTTGCTTTTGCTTTGAGCCTTGCCGAAATACAGATGCGGCAGTGAGTAATAGTGATGTCTCGTTCATGAACGAAAGGGTCTTAGACCGGCTCCTTAAAATGAACGATGCAGTACGGTCTACCAAAAAATGACACTTTTCATGCATTTAAATAAGACTAGAAAGCAAAATCAAACATTACTATTAGTAAAATCCTTTAGAATACAGACTATCTTAGAAATAAAAAATAATAAAAGATAACTTGATAGTTTAAAAATGAAGGAATACATTTTCCGTAATGAACCGCAGTGGGAAAATCTGAAAATTTATGCAACAATATCTAACCAATCAAAGACTGAGACTAATTTTCTTTTTACAAAAACTTAATTTACTTTTACAAGAACTCGTGATTGAATATCACATGCAGAACATTTTATCTGGTTAATGCTCAGGTAGTTGTTAAAAACTTTTTAATGTTAACAACCTTCACGAAAACATATTTATATGTCAAAATAATATACATTTGTATTAAGTTTTGACATCATTGTAATTACCAGTAATAGCATCAAGAAACTGATTGTCAAGAAACATTTATCTTTAGAGGCAAATATCTTACATGATCAGCCGTTCTTTATACGTAAAGGCAGAATTTTTCCTGAACTTTTGAAAGATATCCTCATATATATAATAGCCAATGATCAAGTAACGCTCTTGACGTCATCAACAATGAATCTCGCCACGGCATGATAATTTGATAATACGCTTTGTTAATGTTTAAAATTCAGGGAAAGGCTTTATTTTGACAAGGCTGAACTGGATCTGGTCACTTAACTGTTTTACTAGTAAGACTGATTTCAGGGGAATGAAGGAACGAAAAAGTGGTCAACAATGAACGCTATCTACTGGAGTTTAGGGTTCATTCACTGGAGTGAGGGTTAAAATTTTTACTGTCAAAATATCAGTCAGGTAATTGCTTCGTTCAAATGCAGAAAATTTTCATCCTTCATACCATGATGGGCAATTTTCTAGTTTCTGAAATATTCACTGTTACTTTAAATTACTTCAACTAGTTGATTACATAAGATTTTATTTCATTTTCATTTTATAATTTGAATACTTTCTAAGAGTCTTTAATTATTGGTAGGTGTCCAACGCCTGGTTGTGATGGATCAGGGCATGTGACGGGGAATTATTCTTCTCATCGTAGCTTGTGTGTTTGAAAATGCAACATTTAATTCTAAATTTTAGCAAAAGTGTTCTTGACGACGTTCTATAAGCTTCGTTCGGACTAATTTGGCGACAACACCAAGTGTTCCACGTAATTCCTCTCATAAAATCGCTAAATACAACTACTGTCTAACCACGGATTGTATGGAAAGGTAAACATCCGGTTTACACGCGGAAATGGAAGCATCTATTAGTTTTCAAGGATGTCCGATTTTGCAGATGTATGTTAGCCTCTAAATTAAGCTGAGTCTCGTTCAAATGAGCGGAATACGCGCATAATATTTTTATTTTTCCCCTCATTCAGATGGAGTCACCCCAACTGGATGTTTGCCAATTCCATACAATCCGTGGTCAAACAGTAAAAGCTCCATTGAATGTATAATAATTCGCGAACTCCATCAATTATCGCTAATCACGCCACAAAACCACGCCACCTTAACTCCGCCGTACAGATGCATGATAGTTAAGCTTTTTGTAATCGCAAAAGAATACCAACTGAGATCCAGTTTACGGATCCATTAGCTTTAAATATGTTGACAGCATGTGCAAATCAACTTCATTTTCTTTTTATGAGGTGCGCTTCGTGAAAATATAACTTAAAATTTAAGCTTAAAGCAATTCGTGAGAAACTGTCCATAAATCATATACGTGGCAATTTTTTCAATTGTCGCCAAAGGTTTTGTTATCATTCATTGGGCATGAACATTTTTGAATCTTGCCGATGTTGCCGCACTTTCATGACTTATCACTTTTATCGATGAGAACGAATGTGTGTGCCTAGTTCTTGTCGACATATTCTTGGAGAAAAACGAAAAGTCAATATTGGGGCGTTGTATTACACCTGTTCCCTAGATTAATATCACTCTTATCAAAAAAAAAATATTCTTATAATTCAAAATTCATTTACTTTTTTCCTTAGGCTTCAAAGACGGCAAATTTGTTAAGTCTAGAGAAATTTTAAAAAGCTTAAACTACAAAAAAGTTAATAATTTGGGGTGTTTTGTTTTCGTTTGAAAAATCAGTTGCTTACACACGTGACAATAATATTGATTTTGTACCGTTTCAATATTTTCTTCAACAAGGCTTAGATGGAGTACTGGCATTTGAATTTGTGTTGAGATAAGATGATGCAGATTAAAATTTAATAAACGCATTAGTTGAAACATGGGATCGTTATTACTCATTTTAATACCGCTTCTAATTCAATGAGTCCCATTTGGAGGAAAACTAAAACAATTTTGGTAGGAATTATTTTAAATTAAATTAAAATGGTGGAAGGATCATTGCACTGTAAAATAAAGTAATTTCTGGGGAAGTAATTTTATTTTGCAGTTGTTATTTTCCAGTTCATTTACTGGATTTTTTTTTTTTCTTTTTTTGAAAACTAGCTGCGTCGCCCGGCTTTGCACAGTTTACCTCGATAATAAAAGTTATGTCAAGTGAAGCGTGTCCAACAACTAAGCTTTAATAATAGAAAAAAAAAACTAAAACTTCCCATCAAAATAATGATTCTTAAATAACGTTAACAGCAAATCTAAAAGTCCCGATTACATTATTAAATTAAACACAACCTTCCTTTAATACAACTAAAATCCTTGATTATCTTGTACTGGCAGTACAAAAAAAAAATGTAATTGACCAAAAAATAATCAAAGGGGGAAATTTTTAAAATTCCTCCATTACAGGAAAAGTCTCAAAGCAAAAGCAAGATTTTTTTTTTTTTTGTTCCCAGTGAAGAAAAAGTGACAACAGATCTATCTTCTCAATGATTTTATTCGCGCTAACTAAAATTAAGCTCACGGCAGGTGATTAATTTCCATTTAAAAATAATTTTCCCTTGCTTAAAAATGCTTATAACTTTTCTCCTGATGATTTTACGGCCTTGGTGGTTTTGAATTTCTAAGGAAATCAACTTCAGGGGTATTTTTCGGGGGCTTTCCAATGAGATTGAAATCAAGACAATCGGATAACTATTTCGGGTAGAAAGAGCTATTTAATGCCATTTTCGGGTCTTAAAATTAAAATTCGAACGGTTCAGTACTTTTTTGCGTTTGACAACCACCATACGTTTCTTCTCGGGTGCCCAAGAAACTCCCTTCCAAATTCATTCGAGATCCGACCTAGACTATGGCATATATATACTGCACATATGATGTATGTATATCACCGTAAGAAAGCGTTTGGATAGAGCCGGGCAAATGACGAGATGGTATTCATCCATGACCTGTCCCAGATCACAAAGATTGCAAAAAGGACTTGAAATAATTCGAAAATAATGCAGGTGTTTTGGGAGACAGTCAATGCCAGTGACGAGCCTAAACTCAGCCACCATTTCTATACAATTTTCTTACACTGCCATGTATAGAAATCCGAAACTATGCATGTTATTATACTGCATGTACATTGTAACTTGTTTTATAATGAAATAGAGAGAGACTGTTTTCAACAAATAAACTTTTTTTCTTTTTGATTAAAAATTCTTGTTTCTCCTTTGCAGTTCCTTCTGGTCCATCATCTCCAGACTGCGTCATGCGGACATTATGTTACGTGAAGCAAACAGACATGCCAGACTATAGGTATCCTATGTACGGACAACAGGTACGATCTCCCATGGACAAATACGGACGACCGCAGACACCCGACTATAACTCCTATGACAACCAAAGGTTCTATGGCCGGCCCATGGGACCAAAGATCAAGTCGGAGTCCCCAGATCAGAACATGATGAATAAAAAGTAAGACAAATCTGTTCCTCTTTACCATCCACAGAACTGATTTCTTTCAGTTTCAGCCATGTTTTTCAACACATTCAAAAAATTGAGTTTGACAAAGAAAGAAATAAACCATTGATACGAATTAAATTTGAAATTTCACTAATCGCATTGGAAGAAATTTTTGCGTTATGGAACATTTTTGAATGTGTACAATCCAGACTTCAAACTAATTTTGTACTGCAAGGATAATAATCAAAGTTTTTTCGCTGGGAACCAATTTAAAACACAATTTGTCCATCTTTCGAAGGGCAGAAAATTAATTTCTTCACGGTTCTCAAATTCGTCTCAAACTTTAGTGAGAATTTCTGTATGAACTGCTTCCATAATTGCTGCTATGCAAACCTTCAATTCAGTTAATGTAGCTGGAAGTAGAGGTAACTGTGTGTAGCGAAAAAAAATTTCCTTTCAATAGATATGTTATTTGATCAAAATGGATTAAAATCTGAATAGTTATTATTTTTTGAAATCGGGTCATTCTTTTTTCACCCAGTATATAGATACACGGCAGTGTGTCACCCAAGTTTGGAAAACAGGAAATAAACGGCCGATGCATCTCGAGCGTTTTTGTTGGTTAGATGTCAAAATAAATATGCGTAAACGTACCCCGTGTTCGGGGTAAATTTACGTAACCGACTTGGACTCAAAAATATTTTTTTTAACGGTTAAAAACACAAGCTGAGCAACAACTGAATATACAAATTTTGACTCCATTAACTGCTTCATAAAACCGCAATGTCTGAAATTTAATAAGTTAAAACATAAAAATTAGAAAATTCATTGAAAAAAATCCGCTTAAACGTGCCCCGATCTACCCTACTATAAACATCTTTAAATGTTTTCTGAAAGTTCTTGATTTATTCCAGAAACATGATTGACTTTTATTGGGAAGGTTTCAGAATTCCTCAGATAGATTCCAAGTTAATTTCAGGAAGGCTACTGACTTTAAGCCGGAAACTTTCTTGTTTTTTTTTTTTTTTTTTTTTTTTCATGTATTTTGACGGGAGAAAATAAACATTAGCTGCTAATTATTTTCCCGGAACGCTTCGGATTTTTTTTAAAGTGCAAAATGTGAAATCGTATCGTATTAAAATGTGAAAATTGTGGTGTAACGTTCATGAGAAACTCTACAATTCTACGTACTGTAAACTAAGTTGACTTATTTCCCATTCCTTAAAATTTACTGATATTGTTTCCTTTCAGCATGCCACTGGCATCTATGTGTGGTGGAAGTGGTCAGAGGAACTCTGTGGTAGTATCTTCTAAGCAGATCTACTCTCCGCCACCACCACCAGCCAATGACTCTGAGCAAACGGAGCCTGTGGATTTTTCTACGGGACACGACGACAGAGTGAGACCCGAATTATCTGGGCCCCACATGATGCCCAACGCCACACCTTCACCTTCACCGCGCTCACCGGTGACAGGGCGGATGGACGCATCCCCCCACTGTCCACCTCAACACATCCCTTACCCACAGAGTCCCCTAGGCCCCCCACCACCGGCGGACAGGATACAGCATCACCATTTGATGCCATCTCCACCGGAATACGTGCCGGAAAAGTAAGTTGAGTTTGTTGATCCTTTTAAAACTAAATTATTGAAACATTTTGACCCTATAGAGCTGTTAGAGATTTATAACAACCCCGATTGGCTGCATGAGGGCGTGTCAAAATTTTCCGGAAACGATAACGATCGTAGAAAGAAGTCTGCTGCTCACTTTTTGTCAGTGTCGCAATTGAGGTCTTCGGGACAAAAAGGGAACAGCTCCACTTTTTTATTTTTATTTTTTTTTTTTTTTTTTTTGGTTTTATCCTTAATTTTAAAATATATGACGCAAAATATTATCTTTCCGTTCTGTACAAGGACGAATATTACGTAAGATATCAACAAAAGGTTTCATGAGAAAGTATAGAAAAATATCATCTATTCGTTGTATAATAAACTAACTATTTTCAAGTGTTATTTATCAGAAGACACATTGTTTTTTTTATTATTAAAACCAATATAATTTTAATTAGTAGTAAAAATCCAAAATGCATTTGGATTATTGCACGCATTTAGAGCAAGAACGAGACAGTGCCAATAGGTAACATTAAAATGTCAATAAAATTGATTTTGTAGGGATATAGTCTAGCAAAATCTTACTACTATTATATATGCGAAAGTTTGTCTGGATGTATGGATGTATGGATGGATGTATGGATGTTTGTTACTCTTTCACGCAAAAACTACTGAACGGATTTTGATGAAACTTTACAATAATATAGCTTATGCATCAGAATAACACATAGGGTAGTTTTCGTCCCGTTATGGAGGGCAAAACCCCCTTAGGGGGGCAATAAAACACAATTTTTGTATAAATTCTCTAATATTGGGATGAAAAAATACTTGCACATATTAACATTATATCTCCATCGAAAGCTCTGATTTTTCTGATGAAGATGGCACCTGTTCCAAATTTCTAAGTCGAATAAAAAACGAGTTATGAGCTTTTTAGTTCCATGTTCAAAGGCTTTCCTCAACTCAATACAGTATTTAGTGTATCATCTCAACTCCCTGTCGATAGCGACAATTGTTGTATTGTTGACTATCTTTGCTTTTCGTGACTATTCAAGGCTTTTCTCAAGTCAAATCTTGAAGTATGATTTTTGCACAAGATTGGCAAATAATACATGATTTGGCTGATCATTTTCCAATTAAACGGAACTTTAATGCAATTAATGGTTTTTATTGATATTCATACTGATTGAACACTTACTCATTATCATATCAACCAGCAGATTGCCAAAATTTTTGCAGAAAGATTTCCGTAGCTGATGCATTTGGCAGTTTTTTCAACGTCGCTGTTTTTAAAGCCGAAGACTACGTCATAATGTTTCTCAGCTTTCACCATGTAAACAAAATATCGCCAATCAAAGAATTTTCAGAAGACTTTTTTTACTGTGTTAAATAATCCAGCAACTAAATTAGGCAAATCCATAAACAGCACAAAAACTTCCATTAATTTTCCTTTTTGCACAATTTCAAACAATCACCAAATTTTACTACTTATTTTGGAAACATTTCGGATGAAACTGTTTAAGCGCCATTTTATGGTGACCAAAAGTATCTCAGCATCTGGCGACGATATCTCTGTAACAAAAATTAATATCATATCGTTTTACAAAGTAAGGAAAGAAGGGGGGAGCATCATCGAAGGTACCCCAAAACGACTTTCGCAAATTCGGTAAAATCGCACCAAGAGCCACAATGATTGAAATTTCCCAAAATAACTAAAGCAGGTATAAGGGGATTACAAGCGGAGCTACTTTTTTTTAACCACTTCGTACTTCATTAGCCATACAGAGAAGGTTTTAGACTCCATATTAAAAAAAAAAAGTATCAACAGATTAATCTTTTTAAACATGAGAAGAATAATTTCATGTTCTGGAAATTTGTATATGCTTAAATATAGTGCTTTCGTTTCTAAATCAATACTATTTTGTTCTTTATACTTATTGCTATTTTACTTTTATGGGTAAGGAAGAAACTCGATTTTTAATCACGTCAAAAAGATGTGTTTTAAATTATTTCACTTAAAACAGAAAACAAAAGCAAGTAACGATTTTTTCTCATAATTATTACTGACCGAGGCAACGCCGGGTATTTTTGCTAGTATTAAATATAAAAGCAAAATATTTGAAAATGAATTTTTAAAACGGTTTTTGTGACTCCTGAGGGTTTTTAAAGTGAGAAACCGTTCCCATCTTGCACCAAGGTCTTCAGTTGGTCTATGTCCACCTTTTGAAATTGATTTCCTGAATTTATTTACTTCAGATGAAGATAATTAAATTTTTAATTTAGAAGACACTAGTCAAACCTGTCCAAATTTATGCATCTGAAACTTGGACATAAACAAAACAGGAGGAATACACAATTGCAATTTTTGAAAGAAAGATTCTGCGAAGTTTTCTTGGTAGTATAAATGAAAATGGTCATTGGAGAAGAAGATTCAATTTTGAACTATATAGCATGTATAAACAACTTAACATTATTAAATATGTATATGTAAGTAAACAGAAAGAAATGGATGGCCCATGTGATCCGAATGCATGCTGAAGTACAATAAAAAGGTGTTGCTTTTCAGACCAACTGGAACCAGAAGACGGGGAAGACCGCGTTTGAGATGGGCTGATTTCGTAGAATTTGATTATCACGCAATAAATGAAAGGAACTGGAAATCAAAAATTAATCAGAAGTCATAACAAAAAAACCTTCAAAGGAAGGCACTGCCCATAACTGGGCTGTTTAGTCAGTTATGATGATGATGAACGTTATTAACTGCAAACTAGGAAAGAATGGATTTTTTTCGCCATGTATAAAAGTTTATACACACTCATCACTAGTTTTAACGCAAACTTTGATGTTCTAAAATTGTAATTAAGCAACTAGATCCTCAAAAACCCTTTTTATAACCGATCTTCCAGGTGCATGCAGCCAAAGATGAAGAGTCGAGGCCGTGAGGGCCGAGAACTTATACACTGCCCAACCCCAGGCTGTGATGGCATGGGTCACGTATCGGGCAACTATGCAACGCACCGGAGGTAAGAGCCTAATCTAACCGAAACCATTTTTTCTTGATAAAATGAAAAAAGGTTCAGGATTTTACACGCATTCACGTTTAAAAAATATACATTACTATGCATTGCTATTAATATATATTTAAAGAAAAAGAAATCTGAGAATCACAGGAAAACTCGGAATGTTGATCAAATTTAGCAGTTAAATCATTCAACGTAGAGTAATTATCCCCGGAAATGTACGTACAGAATAATGCAGAATAAATGTATATGTTATTCCTTAATTTAACTATTAGGGATATAAGAGATATTATGAGCTTCTTTAATCGTGTTTAAATCAAAAAAAAAAAAAACTGTACAACGACAGTAGGTTTTGACAAAAATAATCCTGATCCTTTACTGCTACCGCTCTGTATTTATACCAAAACTTAGTTCTTCAAAAGGAGTTTGCATTCAAAATAACCAGTTCTCACCAAGATCGAGCACAATAATTGGTATTTTTGAGTTATAATGAAGGATGGCTTTTCAGAAAAGTGTATTTAAAACAGAATATTTCTCTGCAAAATCGTACAATAGTTTTATTTCTTGAGAAAAATATTGTATTAATTGTGTTTACAAACATCAATACGAACTATTGTCGTATATTATACAGAGTAGTTCAAAAGTTCTTAAGCAAACTTTAAGAGGAGGTCAGGTACTAAAAAGTATCTTAAAGTACTGAAAAATGCAATTACTTAGGGGGTTTTTTTTCTCTCAAAGTACCAAAATAATAATGACTTGCTAAAAGTGTACGAATATACTACAGTAAATTGCCATTGAATTTTTTTAATTAAAACTCAGGTATACGTCACCTTATATCAGTACTTTTGTGGTATTATGAACTAATGTTCCTTTTAAAACTTGCGTGACCCAGCTCGTTACCTTTATTTTTTTTATTTTTTAAGTTAATTCATTAACATGGGGTCATTTGACGATATACTCTTGAGTTCGTAAAATAATGCACAATTGAAAAAAAAATACTTGTTTAAAACGCCTGATCTAGTCATTAAGTTTGTGGAAGGATTTTGAGGCACTCTGTAATTCATATAAATATTCATTCAATCAACAAACTATAACTAGCGTATTACTGAAAATTCGTACTTTTCCGTAAAAAAATACAATCGTTTCAACGACGCCTGTCGATTTTTTTACATTTTGAATTGGCAAAAAAAAACAGAAAAAATATCGTTTACGTCACCGCCAAATTTGCTTTTAATGCTGTAATTTTGCATTTTTTTTTAAATATTTTTATGACTATATATTTGGTGAATATTTTTAGATTTTAACTGTGCTTTTAATGCTGTTTTACTTAGTTGGTGGAATACCTTAACGGAATTTTTAATGTAATTTAATGGCTCAGTTTTGTTTTATTTATTATTTTATTTGACTTATTATGTTACTTTTCTTTTTTTCTGTTACTTTTCAATGGTTTATATTAATAGGTTATTTTTTATTTTAGTCTGGCATTTTGCTTGTAAAGTCCACTGAAAAAAAAACAAAGTGATGTATGTTATTTGAAAACAAGTTTCTTTAATGAACTTTAACCAAGCATGAATTGAATAAATGTAAGGAAACGTAATCTTCAAAATAAAAAATGTCCGAAGTGTAGTACTTATAATGAAAAAGAACGGAAAAATCAACATATAAAAATAAGAATAAATTTCTAGTGCAAAATGCAATTTAAATGAAAGTATGTGCTGTATTATGGCTGTAATATACTCTTTTTAAGTTCAATCAACAACGTTAAAGCAACGGAAGTCACTTAATCCTAGAGCATACATGTAAAGTAAAACATAATAAGAAAGTTCTAAAATCAAAGCAAAAGTTTTAAAACAATGATCAATTTTTAACGCGCAAATCATAAACATAATTACAAAAGTCATTAAAAATTTATTTTTTTATTTATTTTTATTTATTTATTTATTTTGAAACTTTTAGCACAGATTTTCTACAAAGAAAGGCATACAACCTTTTGCCATTTTAAAAATCATTAAAATTTGTTTTTATGATTCTGTTATGAATTTTTCGTTCTTTTTAACTTTCAAACTTCTTTTTCCAGCTTATCTGGATGTCCTCATGCTGACAGATCACAAGTACATGCTCAGCATCAGGAATTAAAGTAAGGAATTTTGATTATTTGCGCCATTTAACAGAGATAAAACTTTTAATCCACCATTGTAGAATCTTATAATTAAACAAATATGAACAAGAAAACTAATGTACATTATAATTACAAACGTTAAAAAAAGTTCTATGTAATAACCGTAAAATTACATGAAGCCTCAACTCTCTTAAAAACATTTCTTTTACATTCTTGTTCGAACTATTAATGTTTTCTATGTACCTAGGGGTGTGAACATGGAAAAACAATTAGATGGTACATAAACAATAGATAACCTTCAAAAACAATTAAATCATAACAGATTTTAATTTTTGCATATAAATTTTTCGTTTGAAAATTGATCCCCCATCCCCCCCCCCCTTTTTTTTTTCTTTTGATCCATCGACAAAATGATAAATGATTATAAAAGATGTTACGTATAGTTTTAAATGCAGCAAAAAGTCACTATTATCTTTAAAGTTACCAAAAGCTGTGTTCGCCAAAGTAAGAAGGCTGTATCTCAATTTTTCTCTTCAAACAGTTCTTTTGCACCTAGGAATCATTAACTAAATTTGCAATATAATCAAGAATTTAAAAGATTTAGTCCTATAAAAACAAACACGGGAAGAATCGATTACAAAGATCAAAAAAAAAGTGAGAAAACTTTTTCAGAAAGATGCTCATCGCCAAAATTAACTTTTTGAGATACGCCTTTCTTGTTTAGGAGACAGTAAATTGAAGGTTTTTAAAAAATAAAGAAAGTTATTTTACATTAAATAATCCAAATAGAAATTAGTACAGTCATTTAGAGTAACTTTTGACCATGTGGGTTAATTCAGTCTTACTGAATATACCTGCCTTGCCTTCAATATTCGAATTGAACCGAACCATTGCTTCGGTCACTCGTGTGGTCTGAGCTAATTCTGTATTAGCTACCAGTTTGTTGGGCACTCTTGGCTTCCTTAAGAGGTTTTCCACCTCCAACTCAGTCAATCCTATGCCGGGCTGATGAGTGCTAATAAGCACGGAATTGAAGTCCTCGGCTGGAATTGACTGAGCTGGCGGTGTATTTCATGCATGTGGGTTAACTTTGCAGCACATTATTTTTTTATATGTTTTCCAACAAAAGAAAGAGTAGAAGGCCCGAATGTTGCACTCGGCTTCATATCTGCACAGAAGTTTAGGGGCGTACTTTTTATTAAACAAAATAAGTTGACAACACTGTACACAGTTCGTTGCATTATCCAATCACTCTGAAGTGACTGCTTGAAAGCTAAGGAGCTGTCCACAAATGATATCACACTTTGAGGCGGAGGGGGATTCGTGAAATTGTGACAGTTTGTGACACGGGAAAGAAAGGGAGTAACAAGAAATGTGACATAATGAATTTTTAAAACAAAAATAAGTTTACGTTAAACATAATGGCGTATGGAAAAAAGGAGGGGGAGGGAGTAAAGCGAAATGTGACACTTTGTGATACACGGGGAGAGGGGTCGAATTGCTTGGGAAGAAAAGTGACAACATTTAAGGATAACCCCTAATCTTGAATGCAGATTTGAAGTAGTTGAAATATTTCATGCTAATTTGTAATATGTAATAAAGTAAGTTACTTAAATCTGGTGACGCTGTGAATAAAAAATGGAGAACATTTTAGCCTTAAGAAATTTTATTCTTCTGGTTCAAAGTTGCTCTACTTCTATGTAACAAATATAGTAATTTATTTTAAATCACATTTCTGATACCATATGCTATATAACAGGCCAATAGATTAATATTAAAATTCAGGGTGTCTGGAAAGTCTTTGGCACATTTCAAAAATTAATAGAAAAACAACAAATTTTCGTATGAACATGCAGTTTGCTCCAAATATTTCACAAGTTCAAGAATTTTTATGACATCGTACTAAAAAAAGGAGGGGGGGTAGTGTCATTATACGTAATCGCTGTATCGTCACAGTAAGAGAAACAAACGCCATGTGAGGTGTTTAATCATTTTATTGAACAGAAAGTAATAGAATATTGTTGGTAATATCTTTCATTACCAAAGTTGAAGGTGTGCACTGTTTGTGGACATGGGATGAACTTGAGTACCATTTAGATGTGATTCGAGTAACATACGTTTGTTTTTCTTTTTGTGACGATACAGCCGTCAATATATAAATTACTTATAATTACTTTTTATTTCTTTCCACTTTTTACGTTGTCTTAAAAAACTCGTGAACCTGTGAAGCATTATGGTGCAAACCACATAATCATACGGCAACTTGTTGCTTTTCTATGAATTTTTAAAATATGTCAAGGATTTTTCGGACACCCTGTATAAGTGGCACAATTAAAATTAGAGAAATTGTGGATCAAAGTTTACCCTGATTAAGTATACCTAAAAGTTGTTATAAGATAACTCTGAGATAGACTTTTCCTGTTCTGTAAAATAATACTATTTCAATCAATCGAGCAAATTTCTGGGTTAAGATTTGTGTTTCAAAAGTAAGACATGTTTAACCATTAATGCGTTGACAAAACAATATGTTATATGAAATTCATTTGTTCCTAATTTATTTTTATAAACTGTTTCAGGCCCAATTTATGCTACAATGAGAAACCAAGTGGGCAATGGTACAGGTATCCAAGTAGTCAACACGATAAGTCTATGTCCCCTATTCTCAGGTAAGTTTTAAATAAGAAATAAAATGTTTTCCTTAATGACGAAAAAATAAAAAATCAAGTCAACGCAATTGAGCAACAGAAATACGGCAAAATTATTGCATACACCTGTTTAGGGTTCATGAGAATCCCTTTTTTCAATCTAAAAAAATACAGATTCGGCAGTGAGTAGTAGTGATGTCTCGTTCATGAACGAAAGGTTCTTAGACCGGCTCCTTAAAATGAACGATGCAGTACGATCTACGAAAAAATGACACTTTTCATGCATTTAAATAAGACTAAAAAGCAAAATCAAACATTACTATTAGTAAAATCTTTTAGAATACAGACTATCTTAGAAATAAAAAATAATAAAAGCTAACTTGATAGTTTTAAAATGAAGGAATACATTTTCCGTAATGAACCGCAATGGGAAAATCTGAAAATTTATGCAACATTACCTAATCAATCAAAGACAGACTAATTTTCTTTTTACAAAAACTTAATTTACTTTTACAAGAACTCGTGGTTGAAGCTCACATGCAGAACGTTGGATCTGGTTAACGCTCAGGTTAGAGCCGCTATATAGATAGGCCGACGCATCAGCTTAAGTTTAGCCATTTTGGATCGGATTTTTCATTGTTGCACTGCTAGGGTTACCAGAGCCAAGTTTCGAATTTTGCCAAATTTGCCGAAAATAGTATTTTATTTAATAAACAATTCACGTGCCGCTAATAATTGCTCACAAAGACAATGACCAAAGGTGATAACTTGCCAGAAAAGACAAATCACTCAAACACGCTCTCTGATCCAAAATGGCTAATTTTAAGCTGATGCGCAGACTCGCATATATAGGGACTTTAGTTCAGGTAGTTGTTAAAAACTTTTTAATGTTAACAGCTTTCATGAAAACATATTTCTATGTCAAAATAATACCCATTTGTATTAAGTTTTGACATCATTGTAATTACCAGTAATAGCATCAAGAAACTGATTGTCAAGAAATATTTAGCTTTTGAGGCAAATATCTTACATGATCAGCCGTTCTTTATTCGCAACTCCAACGAACTATAGGGGGCACTGAAGTCACTGTCTAATGGCGGACTTAAAAACTAAAACAAACGCACATGGTAACGAAGAAAATGCTAAAAGTGTTGTGATTTTTGTTCGTACTTATGATTTTTTCGCTTTATTCTTTTTAAATTAATTTTCAAAGTCTTGTGGATATTCTGGCCCACGTAGAAAGAAATGAGAATTCAAGAAGCATTACTAAACATCAAAGATTAATGCAAACTACGTAGTTCATAGTTCTAAGCAGCTATTTCCACGATGTTGAATTCGATATTTATCAATTCTTGATAAAACTAAATAATAATTGTGGCCTGACAAGAATAACAATTAATGATAGAAAATTCAATAAATTTTCTATCATTACAAATTGTTATCAAAACATGATGACATTACAAATTGTTATCAAAAGAAGATGATACTTTTTTGCCTTGCTTGGCTAGCGCTTATTGTTTTCCATTTGTAGCTGAGTTATTTCTCTCGAATTCCCGAATCAGTTAATTTAAAAATTTTCTGTTTCGATTTTTCTAATTTCTAAGTTACGATTTAATTGTGTCATGTTATGCAAACCATCAATCATCAACAAAATTCTCACGGATATATGGTGGTAGCTTTCTTTTCAGTTGATTGACCATTATTTCTTTTCACTTATCGAATTCTGTAATCTTACTACCATTTTATTCCACTCATGATAAAAATTAAAAATGGTTTAACTAAAAACGCGAAATCTCGCCAAGGCTACTTTGCTCGCACTATACTAAAACTATAACCCTAAACAAATTTGGCGAAACCTTTCAGTTGAGAATAAAAGGAATAAAGTAAATTCTTTCTCGGTTATTCATTTTGTTCTACGATAATATATTCAAGAAAATATTTTGCATACTGTCCATTCCAACTAAATGCTGCTGTAAAATATGGTAAGTTTAATTAATTTAAGATTAAAAAAAAAAACCATATTCTTACAAATTAATACAAAACAATAAAATTTTTTACCTTGTATAACGTTATTCAAGTTTGTTAATCCAGAATTTTCGCTTTCACTAATTATTAAGGAAATAATGAAAACTAACATTATTTTGAGAAGCTCGGGAATACTACTAAGGGACGAATTAATTTCTGTAGCTGAAAGCAAACTAAGACACATCGATTGCGTTAATAAATACTCAGAACAAACTGCCTGTGTTTACGTCAACAGACACACGTGGAACGCAACGTGGCAATGTTTTAGTTTCATTTGCAGTTTTGTAAATCACCGCAAGGTAGCGCATTCGAGCGCTGGAGTTCCGAATACGTAAAGGCAGAATTTTTTCTGAATTTTTGAAACATATCCTCGTATATATAATAGCCAATGATCGAGTAATGCTCTTGACGTCATCAACAATGAATCTCGCCACAGCATGATAATTTGATAACACGTTTTGTTAATGCTTAAAATACAGGGAAAAGCTTTATTTTGACAAGGCTTAATTGGATTCTGTCACTTAACTGGTTTACTAGTAAGACTGATTTCAGGGGAATGAAGAAACGAAAAAGTGGTCAACAATGAACGCTATTTACTGGAGTTTAGGGTTCATCCACTGGAGTGAGGGTTAAAATTTTAACTATCAAAATATCAGACAGGCAATTGCTCCGTTCAAATCCAGAAACAATTTTCACCCGTCATACCATGATGGGCAATTTTCTAGTTTCTGAAATATTCAGTTATTTTAAATTACTTCAACTAATTGATTACATAGGATTTTATTTCATTTTCATTTTATAATTTGAACATTTTCTAAGAGTCTTTAACTATTGGTAGGTGTCCAACGCCTGGTTGTGATGGATCAGGTCATGTGACGGGGAACTATTCTTCTCATCGTAGTCTTTCGGGTTGTCCACGAGCAAATAAGCCAAAGAAAATGGTCAATCGCGATGAGAAAAATGACTCCGAACCTCTCAGGTAAGTTCACAAAAGAATTTATACTTATGCTGTTGAAGTTAATACAAAATGCAGTTAAAGTATAGTCTTAAAAACTTATCAGTCTATAAGACTGAAAAAACTGAATTCACTTAAATTTTATCAAAAAAAAAAAAAAAAAAACTTTGAAAAATAACAATTAGTCCGATCCTTGTATCCTCCGATTAAAACTGAGCTACCGTTTTCGATTTGATCACGTGATTAATTGGACACCAGATTATCGAATCAGAAGGTCGAATGACCGATCGACTGGTCGAAAGTGGCAGAAGAAAAAGTTCGACCAATACGAGAATAGCTCTAAATGTCTTCAAGTATTCATAAAACTAAAAGCTTTAATATTGGCAGTTAATTTTATTTGAACTTGCGGCTCTATCTTGAAGCATGTATTTTATTTTATTTTATTTTAGGAATTGAATGCATCCTTTTTCATTTTTGACAATAACATTGTTCCTCTCAAGCATGTATTCATGCTAATGTTTTTGCATATTCACTATAAGAATCTAAAATAAACCATATTCATAACATGTGTAAGGATCTTGGTCGAAAAGTATTGGCTTCCATTTTCATATAATTTTCGTGCTAGATGTTTCTACACGACGTTTCCCACTGGATTTGAGTCTGAACTGAGCGACAGCCCGTCCATGAAATTAATATTATTCATGTTTAACCACATATTTGTTGAGTTTGAGACATGAGATGGCGCTTTGTCTAACGACTACAAATTCAAATTTTTCGCAACAGTTATGTCAAAATGTAAAATTACCCCCCCCCCCCCCCCTCCTCCTTTTTTTATAATTTTAGAATAATCGTCTGAATTTAAACTATGAAAACTACTACATAAAACACCACACAAGTGCTGGATTATTTAATTTCATTTATTTATTTTTCTTCTTTTTCTCTACTAACCAGATAATTTTCCCAAAAGCATACGATGTTAAAGCTTAAGAAATTTCGAATTCATTTTTTCAATCATGCTAATAGAAGTCTTCAAACTTAATCCATCAATACGTATCATATTTTACTTCCAGATACTGCACCGAGCATGAATGCGCAATTTAGAAGAATACATTGATTAAAATGTACAACAGAGTTTTCCTAGTATCATTAGCTAATTATTTTTTAAATAAAAAAAAATAACATTTATTACCTTCTTTAACAGATGCCCCATTCCCGGTTGTGACGGTTCTGGTCATGTTACAGGAAAGTTTCAATCACACAGAAGGTAAGTAATTGTTTTCAAATTTTATTATGCATCATATAAATATTTCCAAGGCTACTAATAGTCGCTTTATTAGATAGTAGTATGTGTCAAAACTTAGTTATCGCTGCATGCTATCTACAAGTTTTTTTTTATTATTATTATTATTTTTTAATTGCTTTTTTTGAGCAATCACGATTGCTTATTGTTCTCACTTGACTGTTTTTGACGTTCCTTTGATTTTTCCCACCGCCACCCTCTGCACCATCACCGTCGACGGGCTCCTCACAATGCTGCACCTCTAGCGAAAGCCGTCTCCAGGTTGCATCCATTCCTATACACACGCGCATACATACACAACTACACCCACACACACAAACACATACACACACACATACACCTACACACATATACACAAACACATACACGCAAACACATACATTCAAACACATACACGCATACATACAGACACCCACACATACACACACAAAAACATACACACACGCATACACACAACTACTCACACATTCATGCCTGCACACAGACGCAAACACATATGCCTACACACACATACCCCCCCCCCCCACACAGACACAAACACACATGCTTACACACACATACCCCCTACACACAAACACACATATCCCCCACACACAAACACACACGCCTACATACACACACTCGTGATTGCGAAAAACATAATTTGAATTCAAGATGTCCAAATTCAATTTTTTTTTTTCTTTTTTTTTTTTTTTTTTGAGGGAGGAAAGTGCAGAGTTTGCTCATCAGTAATAGAGTGTGTTAGCTTACATTTTAAGCGCATGTGTCAGCATTTAATTTCTCCATTTCGACATAAATACAGGGTAGATTGACTTTTGAGGAAACTTTGATGGAAGAAAAAACTAATCCCAGTGCCTCAATAGTCCATGGAGGTCAAGGTCTAGTGTACCCACTTCAGTTTCCGTTACTGAGAGCTCTGGGGTGCAATGACAGATTTTTCCGGTTAGGTGGTCAGTCGAACGCGGAACCCCCAGAGTTTAGTTCCTAAAGTACTCAATTTTATCGACTCACTGAAGAGATGAAAAGCTGAGTTGACCGTGCCCAACCTGGTCGGTTTATACTGAAGAAGGTCATAATTAATTTTACGAAAAAGTAGTGAATGTTTAATTAAATTTTATCCCAAACACCCGAAAACATCAAAGAAATAAGTAAAGCATAATTCTTATTTTAATACATATTACCCAACATTAACAGTATAAATGTTTATTTATACTGAGTCATAAGGGTTTTGATGAACCTCGGGGGTTTTAAAGAAGTTGTCCCAGCTTTCTCAGCTCTCCAAGCTCCAGAATTGATGAAAATGTGCTAGTGAGAAGTCTATAGTAGACCAGTTAGTGTCCAGATTTGGCACCCAGTGAGAACGAGTTTCTTTTTTTATTTTTTAGAAACTGAAGGAGCTGGTACACACTCTTTTCAGACATTAATATGAAAACAACAGCTGAGAATCGGTTGTGAGATATGGGACGTGTGGCTTCCGAGCCGGATAAAATGATCTTGCTTTCAGATAAATGGTTGAGTAGAATTAGTGATTATGTGGCAAAGTAGTCGGCAAATATGCCTCTTCATTCGCTTTTGTACTTTTTGTATATTGTTAGTACATAGCCCTTCATTGTACTAGTATTTTTTTCGCTTTTGAATCCATCCTCATATATACATTAATCCAGTGGTCGGAAGTACGGCGATACAAGTAGCGACGCTACTGCAGTAGCTTTTTTTTTTTTTTTTTAATTTGTAGTTTAGCTCAATCGATTTTAAAATAAGTAGAATAGCGAGTAATTCGATACAAAAAAGATAGTAGTTTACAGTGATTTCTGGAAACTACTTTCAAAACAAGTTTAAAATAAAAAGTAATAATTCAAAAGTAGTTTGTAGTCGCTACATTTTGGAAAAAGTAGTTGTATTTAACTTCATTTGTAATAAAGTAGTTATAGCTGTCGTTCGCTATAAAATAAATGTAGTTTTTCTAACCGCTGCATTAAACTTATATTACGTTTTTTGTTTTATTTTTACAATGCGTGAAAAGAGAATAATAGTGTTTCGTTCAAACTTTCACAACAAATGCGGTGTGCAGAATAAAGCCTCTGTGCGTTTTCTTTTCTTTTCTTAATGAAAATAATTCACCTCTTTTTCCACGGTATACAGCTATTAATTTCTCATTTCGCTTAAAGGACCCTCTAAATCATTATTTTCATGTCATTAAAAAATGGCGAAAGTATAAAAGTTAGAAAATGAAAGAAAAATGAAATTTCATCAGAACTGGTACTGGATTACTTTTTTTCCCCCAACATATAAAAGATAACTTCAGCATGAATTAGATACACATGTAAAAATTGGGTAAGAAATTATACTTGTGTCATAGCTCAGCGTTTCCCAAAGTGTGTTCCGCGGAACCCTTGGGTTCCGTCAAAGTATAAGAAGGGTTCCGCCGCGAGTTAGCTATTGCATTAATTTATTTTCCCCTAGTTTCAAGAAAAATGAAATAATCAATATCAAGGATCTAAAATATCGCTCCAGATTGAAGAAGTAGTAGTAGTAGCAGTCATAGTGTTTTGCATCGTCATGCCAGGATAATGAAGTTAATGCCAGCAGACTTGAGGAAAGTTCTTGATGAAGCTTCAGAAATAGTTTATGTTGTTAAATCTCGTTTTCTCCAGTCAAGACCTATTTAGGAAAACCTATGCACATATGGGTAGGCAGTAAAAAACCACTACTTGTCTATATGAAATATGCTGGGTGTCAAAAACAAATGTTTTTAAAAGGTTGTATGAACTTCCATACGAAATAATGGTTTTTCAACTGGAGCAAAAAGGCAACAATATTTTCAGCCTTTTTCAATGTTTTACATGAGGGACGGCAGCTGATAAATATTTTATCGACTTTTTTTGGTGAATTGAACTATTTTCACTCAAAGGAAAACAGTAGCCACACTTGTTGTGAGAGACAAAATAACAGCGTTAAAAAGAAAGCTGAAGTTTTGTTCCATGCCTTGTTCATACATTCTACATTGTTCTTTTTAGAACAATGTAGAATGTTTTGCGCTCATAAAGTGAATTTCTGCCAGACGCTATCTCTATGAAGAAAAAGCACTGCAACAACATATTTCATGATATTAAAAACCATTTGAAAAACCTATGACAGTCCATGCCCGAGTATGAATCTGAATCATAATTGTACTTCAGAGTTAATCTGCTGAAAACCAATTTTCGGATTCAGTTTTACTCAATAAATTTCGGTTTGATGTTCAAAATGAATACCGTTATTGAATAAAAAAGCTGTAAATCAAAACTTCTTCCACTCGTAACAATTTATCAATGCAAAACAAGCTTTCTAGCCCATGCGTACCCAAAAATCAAATTTAGTTCTTGGATACTGCTCCTGCTGTACGTATTCATCATTCCGTCATGAAGCAAAAATTCATAGCAATTATCAGTTTTACAATGAATTAATTTCATTCTTCATATTAATGTAATTTGTTGCAGGAACAGTAGTTTAACTGTTGCAACTTGATCATGGGAAAATTTAATTTTCATAAATAGGGGTCTTATTTCAAATTGAAGGTAGTATTTTTCATTCATGCTGCCTCATACTTTTTTAAAGATATCTTTCGATACATAGTTAAATAGTAAGCTGTAAACAGGAAGAGCTCAGTAAAGCAAAGTTCGTGGCTAAAGGGTCACGGGCACGAGTTCAATACTGACAACGGTCGAAGGTTCACCATGTGCGTTAGTTTGATTAGGGGACGTTCAATCAGTTGTAGACAAAGTCTTCCAAGATTCCATCCCAAATCAATACCTTTATGGATAGTGAACTGGTGTTGCTTAGCCCCTGGTCAAGCACACAAAAAGATGTCCTTTAAGGTCTTTTAAAAACTGGTAAAACTACCTCTGTGATAGGTACGAAGGAACAATGGCAGATTTATAGGTTTTTGAACTCGTAAATGCATAATTGGCGCTCCTACATGTCTATCACAGAACTGTATAAAACATTTATCAGTCAGTTTTGCGCAGTTTGCTGTCTTGGAGGAATTTCTTATTTATGTATCATCGCAATCATCGAATTGGATTGATTAAGTGTCTTGCTACAATTCTAATAATGCACATTGAACAGGCACTGAACCATGAAAGAGAAAACCAGTCATACTATGGACAACAAAAGCATTCTAAGTCCTTTTCTTGATGATAGGCGCAAAAATCAAAGGTGAATCCACATATGTTTCAGTTGAGGTCCCCTTGTATTTCAGTTTTTGTTTGAATTCTTGTTTTTTTTTTTTTTTTTTTTTTTTCGAGATAGAAGTAGTAATGCTTGGCAATAAAATTATTATGTTGTTTCACCTTTTTGAAATGATTTGTAGTAAAAATTTATCTGCACCTCTCCCACTTTTTACGCAAATCCTTGTGATATTGTTTGACAGACAACAGTTCCGATAAAAGTGGAAATCTTTCGTTTTGACACTAATCTTTGAAGATATTAGTAGCAAAACTAACCAACATCAGCTCACATGGAGAAACATGTGAATACCAAGTTTCTTTTAATTCCATGCATTACGTTTGATCCCCCTCAAGAAATCGGTCAAATACATGCTAAACACAAAGTTTCCAAAAATGGTTAAGGTAGGTTCATCGCAGCTTAAAACATGTCAAAATAAGTAAATTCTCACGTAATCAGTAGTTTCTTCTATGAAGAAAGAAAGTAATCGAATGGCGATCACTTTTCATCTTTATCATTTGACTCCTAGATCGTTAACATTTTGCCTTTTAGTCACAAACAAAGATGGGTTCTTTTAAGTAAAAGAAACTCACTAAGGGTTCCGTAGCCTAAAAAGTTTGGGAACCACTGTCATAGCTGGTTTCTGGTTACATTCGTTTCTATTGAAGAAACGTTCACGATTGTATATAGCTGTTCCTTACCAAATTTGCACAACCAAAGGGTGGCGAACATTTTTGCCTACACTTATGGTTTTCAGTGCTTTGGGCTGTCCGAATGCCGACCAAGGCAACTTCCAACACGAGACAACGTAAATCTAGACCAGTCAAAGCTTAAGGGGTGAGGTAGGCGATACGGACGCCCCTCTCTTTCTATTGTTTGTATCTCTCTTCTATTTGTTTGTCTATATATCAATAGTAATCGTTTACAATTGTATAAGCAAATAACTTCAATAAGCAATAGGACGACTTTAAAAATAAAGATTTTACTGCTATTGAGCTCTGATGTTGAAAAAAAAAATTTTTTTTAAGCATGTTGGCTATTGCATGTTGAATGTTTCAAAAGAGCAGCATGTTAGTTTTTATTAGCTTAATGCTGCATGTTGATACCTTTGCAAGTATTATCTTCTAAATCATGTGTGTTGTGTATATCTATGATATGTATATATTATGTATTGTGTTTGTATGGTAAAATTTTATTCGTGTATTTGTTATGTGATAAAATCTTGCATTTAATTTCGTGCAGGAAACTTTTATGATTATAAGCACTATATTTTGAAAGATAAAGAGGGGAAAGCACGAAAATTAAATTATAAATCTTACACGAAAAGCTGTTTAATTAAAGACGTTTTTATTAAACTTTTTTACTTTTGACTATTGACAGTAAAATATGCAGCATTCATGATGAATTAGAACTTAAAATAACTGGATCCCAAAACTTCTTGTAAATTTTAAAAGGGGATAATTTCAGAATACTTTAAGAATCGAAAAATAATTTAAAATTAAGCTTTCCTAAAACTTAGTATTTCGAACCTTTAAAAAAAAGATAAAGTTTTTTTTTTTCCCTTAACACCAACGATGGAGGTTCTTCTTAGAAACGTTGAATTGCTGCAATTGTTTAATACAAAAAATTGGTACAGTTTTGCTGACTGCACCAATACATTAAACTTTCATCAGATAAAATAAACAAAGTACCAAAAATTAATAGCACACTTCGATATTTTGAAGCATAAAATTTACAGTAATGCACATTAACAAAAATATACGAAAATTAAAACCCATAACAAGTTTTAGATTGAGGTCCAAGCAATGTAGAAAATGTTAATCAAAATAGCATACCAGACACAATAGCCACACATCCACATGTAGAAGTATAGCTTTCCAAACCACATACACAATTATAAATTCTTTCATTACCCATGTCTTAATGAGACTCTCAATATCCCGCAAAGATTATTACAAAACGTACCCACTAATACGCACACTAATTAAATAACGCTTGATGATAACATTTGTTCAACATCTGTCCTGCTTCCCTCTTTGATCTGATACTTCTCAACAAATTCTGTAAAATTTTAATTTTATTTCCAGTTAGAATTAGGGCTCGACCGATGGCATTTTTTGGCTGATGGACTGATGCCGATTGTTGGTCGATTGTTCAAAGATGACCGATAGCCAATTGTTTTTCTCCAAATAGACAATTGTCGAAGGTCGATGACCGATGCCGATGGCAAAAAAAAAAAAAAAAAAAAAAATCAAACGGGAAAAAATTGCTAAGATTGTCAGGGATTTGAAGGAACATTTATTCATTTCACTTTACTTCCTTTCTACGAATAGGGAATCGTAATCATAAAAAAAAAAAAAAATCTGATTTCGACCTAAATTTCTATTTTACGATCACCCAATTTAACGTTCACAAGTTTTTTCGGCACATCTGTACATGCATATTTACTTAAGAACATATGGATGACCGAAATATCCATTTTGAACTCCTCCTCAGTTAATTATCGCAAGTTCTCTTGTGATGTCTTCATGCGCGTAAACTTGCGTCGCTCAAAAACTTTATGAAATAGTAAGCTGAAAACTCATACGTACGTAGTATGATCTAAAAGTTCGGGGACAAGCTGTATAAAACCTTACCCTGAATAGTTCACATTACCGAAGCACATCTATCTACAAAATAGTCACCTTGAGCGACTATGCACTTATGCCAACGTTCGTATAGCTTTTAGATGCACTCATGGAAGCCATTTTTCGCAACCTCCTGTAAGGCCTCTTGCAATGCTACTTTAATTTCCTCGTGGGGAATACGGACTTAGCTCCGTATGACTTTTACCTATTCCCTGCAAAAAAAACATTTCCAGGGACGCCGCTTTCTTTCGTCCGATGAAGATAAAGTTGAATCACAGAGGTTGCAAAAAATGGCTTCCAGGAGTACATCTAAAAGCTATACTTTATTTATAGGAGAATTTTTTGAATTCTATTGAAAACATTCTACAATAAATCAAAACATTTTTAACTGCAAAAATTACTTAAATCATATTTTCAAAGTTTATTTACCGTCTGGTATCAAAATAACTAGCAACACAAATTAGTGCTTGTACAAGCATGCGTGCTTGGTGGCGAAGAGAAATTTTAGGAACATGATTGCCAAGCTTGCAATTAGGTCTATAGCTTGGTTATCAGTAGCTGACAATGGGCATATCCATAAATATCGCTGTAGGCAATACCTATTCGTCCATTAGCAAATTAGCAATCCCTTGCTTTTGAAAAGGAGTAGAAAAAAGGGAAAAAATGAATATGATGTTCTATGGCAAAGATTGCTTCTAAGGTGGCTTTTATCCCTGCAGCTGTCCTACACCAGGCTGCGACGGTAGCGGCCATGCAAACGGCACATTCCTCACACACCGTAGCTTATCAGGCTGCCCCCGGGCGGCCCAGGCCGTACGTAAAGCTAAGGCAGCGAGCGATGAAGACGCTCCTACCGTGCCCATCAAACAACAGCCAGGTACGTACTGTTTCTCATGTTTGATGAATCAGTACGCGCTGCATGCTTTCAGGCTAAATTCACACCAAATGTGACAGCGACAAAAAGTTAACTCTGCGCATTGGTTCTCACTTTCTGCGCACGCCATTGGCTCTAGGCAGTTTAATTGATCCGCCACCAAGTCGCTGATCACTTAATCATTAACGTAATTAATTTCACGAAGAGTAATGTGATTTGCTGACTGCGCTGTGACGTCTTTTGGGAAAGGTAAATCATCACTGTTAGTTTTAACCCCATAGCAAGATTATTGCGACAGTCCTATTTTGTTGCTGTCGTAATGAGTGAAATCACATTACGGCGCTTACCGACACGTAGTACAAAACTACACGTTTCACTTTAAAAACTACTTTTCAACAATATCAACAAACAAGTTCAAGAGTAACAGAAGTTAAATAAATAAAACATCACAGAATCTGCAATGACATCACATGCGTAGATAACGGCAAGAACCACAAGTTAAACTTTTTCCGTGCTGCTGAGGACAATTTTTCTACATGTCTTGGACCTCACATAAATAAAAGTTTTCATTTTCAAACACATCTAATCGAAAGAGTAACATGATTTGTTGACTGCGCTGTGACGTCTTTTGGAAAAGATAAATCCTCACTGTTAGTTTAAACTCCATAGCAAGATCATTGCGACAGACCAATTTTTTTGCTGTCGCAATGTGCGAAATCATATTACCGCGCCCACAGACACGTAGTAAAAACAACACGTTTCGCATTAAAAGTTACTTTTCAACGTTGTCAATGAACAGGTTCAAGAGTAACGAGAAATTATAATAGATGAGATGAGATATCACAGAATCTGCAATGACATGACATACGTCTCAGCGTAGCGGCAAGAAACACAAGCTAAGCTTTTTCCGTATTGTTGAGAATATTTTTTCTACATGTCTTGGGCCTCACATAAATAAAAATTACAGTAGTCATTTAACTAACACATTAAAAAAATACTTTTAAATTAAGCGATAAATGTTTTTAAATGTTTGAATTACTCTCTCTCGTTAGCTCTTTTATGATCCGAGAAATATATATGTACTTTGAACTAAACTCAATATTTTTAAAGCTGATATATTTATATTTCGAGTTTAGCTCAAGCATAGGTGACACATTTTACTGCACTGACCGTCTTAAACCACTTTTGATCATTAGTGTATGCCTTCAAAAGATAAACAAAAAAAATTAAAGGAAAAACAGTGCACAAGAAGAGAACATGACATTCACTATAATGAGCTAAGGCCGAATGATAAGGAAAAACTGCAAAATAATAATAATAATTTCCCTACAATTTTATGTCCAATATCTGTTCAACTCATCATAACATAGTGTATTTCCATAAACTGTAAATAAAAACAATCATCAAATAACAATACTAAAATTCTTGACTTTTATCAAGTAAATAATAAATTAAAACAAATGTTTGGAATGTAAACATCGTTCATAGTTTTATTTTTACAAACATGCTTCCTTTAGAAAAACAACATTTGAATTCTACGAAGTTACGTTTCAGTCGTTTCCAATTGTATGTGGTATTTTCTGTTCAGCAGCAACTGGTGCGGAGGATCTTTCCAACATCCGAGCCCTGGAAGAAGAGATAATGGAACTCCAGGAATACAATGCCCGAGTGGAGTCGGAGATGTATCAGCTTCGAACAGATATCACCCAAATGGTGCCGTCACAGAGACCTTCGGACCGAGTAAGTACTGAGAGTATCACTGGAGGAAAATTTGTAACGTAATGTGTCTGTCGATTTGGTTATTTGAGCTATTTTGGAGTAGAATCGACCTTTGGATTTTTAGGACTGTGGTTAGTTTTTTTCAACCACGTCCGCTTTTTTTTTTCTCTGCACCTTATGTGAATGTGAGAATATGAACCATTTTTCGCGGTAGAGTGAAATCCTACTTCTCTCTTATTCAGGGCCGCTGAGAGCCAAGGCGTACCCTTCTTCTCCCATTAAACATGTAAAACTGAAACAACTCTGAATCCATGCCGGAGCCCCTCAAGGGCCGAGCCCCTAGCTTCCTATTAGGCTGACCTCGCCATTCGTCCACCCTGCTCCTACTAGCTGAAATAAACCTTTTATGGGTCATTCTCACAAAAAGGTGACTTTCACAGTCCCTTCCTTAGTAATAAATAATAAAAACTTCAGTATATTCCTTAATATTTTTTTCATGTGTTTTAGTTAAGTTTTGAACTAATTAATTTTATGCATGACAATTAAATAAATTTAATATTTCAGTTTTATTTTTTAATAAATGTTGCTTTAAAATCCCCTCCGTGGACGTCCCTAAGTCTGTGAGACAAAGCAATTTGTAATTGATCTCAAACTGTTTAAATTGGTTTTAAATATCTTTAATTGTATTAACTAGCTAAGAGTTCTAAGATGTTTCTAAAATAAAATTTTTAAAAAATAAATTGTATTTATAAAGATAATGACTCATAAACTTTGTCCCTAAGATTGAAGTCTCCCTCCGTGGACACTTAAAATAACTTAATAAATACATAGGGGTACTTAATAAATAATAGAGGGCAGCAAAAGTCAAGTTCATATAAGTTAAATGGTAGGATACTTAGCCATTTTGTTTTCTAGTGATCAACTTTAGTTCTTTTGTACACGTGTTGGATTGTTGTGTCTAAATCTGGTTTGGCAAAGTTCTTAGTGTATTCTCCGTGGTCATCATACAAAAGGTAAAATAAAACTGTTTTGTATTTGAAACATCATTTTTAGATAGCAAAAGTAGTATATTTGATAAAAAGAAGCATTCCATTTTTTTAACTTTAAAATCAAAACTCTGAAAAATTCTAAAGCTTACTTTTGTCTCCTCCGTGGACGTGGCATGTCCATGGAGGAGATGACGTGGTCCACGGGGGAGACAAAGCCTTAGAAAAAATCATAATAAATTTCAGTTTGCTAAACAAAATATAGGGCAATTTTGTTTTGTATTTTTTATAGAAATGAAATCAAATTCGACTCTTAAAGAAGTACATTTTGTCAGTTTTTCTGTTAAATGATTTCTGTAATGTTTTATATATACTATATATGTATATATTCTTTTAATAGTAGAAAAAAAATGGCAAAACCAAAAAGTAAAAAGAAATCAGACGTTCAAATCCAAAAGAGGAGGGAACAAAAGAAACTTAGCATGAGACGTGCTAGACAGAAATAAAAAAAAAATCCTCTTATGTTTGAAGAAAGTAAGAAAAAAAAGAGAGAACGTTACTACCAAAGAAAGGCTAGTGGAAAAATTAAATGTGTTCAAGAAATGAATGAACGTGAAAAAAGAAAAATAAGAAAACTTTGGAAAGAAAAAGCAAGGAAATATCGTAAACAAAGAAAGTTGGAAGGAACTGAAGAATTAATTATAGATACACCTCCAAGCACCTCTTCTCAATTGGATAATAGTAACACAGTGCCAAGGAAAACAAAAATTCTGGAATTTTGAGAGGAAAAAAAACAATAAGAAAAAAACGTTATAAACTAAAGAAGAAGATAGAGGAAATAGAAGAGGAAAACAAAAAATTAAATACTAGGCTTGAAAAATATTAAAAAAGATTCAACAGATCTCAGAAAAGTGAAGAAAAGAAAAATGAATCACCACGAGAAAAAGTTCGAAGAGAACTGAATAGTAAAGATAGAAAAAGCAAATCCAATGTGTTTAGAAAATTATTGTTTGCTGAAACTATTGGCAGACAAATACAAACTAACTTTAAAAGCCAAAAATCTCACAAAGTGAAAAAGACCATGCTACAAGTTTTGTCTGGTAAAATTATGAAAAAGTATCGACTACTCAATAAGGTAAAAAAAATAACCTCAATCAAAATGCTTAGCAATTATGGTAATAAAACTTACAAAACTGTCAAAAAGAGATTTCACAGAAGAAACACAGCTATATGTTCAGAAATTTCTAGAATCTGACAAAGCAAGTCGCTTGTGCCCAGGGAAAAAAGAAACAATTACAAGAAGAAAAGAAAAAAAAACAAAAGCGTTATTTAAATGATACTATGTATAATTTGCATAAAATGTTTATAAAAGAATGCCCACAACACCAAACTCTTAGTTATCAAACTTTTTGTCGTCTCCGACCTTTTTGGATCTTATTTCCGAAAGTTTCCGATCGGGAGACATGTTTATGCAAAGTTCACGAAAACATAAAGCTTTTAATAGTAAAACTGCATAGTCTTGTTGTTATAAATGAAAAAAATATATCTCAAGTTCTTAAAGCAACATGTTGTGATCCTCAGAGAGAACTTTGCCTAAATCGTAAATGTGATGCCTGCAAATTAAATGAAATTAAAATAAATGACTTTCAAGATGAACCTCTGCTACTTCCGAAATGGGTTAACAAAAAAGTTACTGTGAAGATTAAAGGTGAAACAAAAATTTGCCATAGAACCATGAAAGTGGATATTGAGAGTACAAAAAAAGAATTAGTGAAATTATTTTTTTCTGATATCATCAAATTTTTTAATCATACATCTAACATTGTACACCAATATCAAATGATTTCAGATATAAAAACAAATTTTGAAAAGGAATGCAATCCTAATGCATATTGATTTTTCCGAAAATAACATATGTAAGTTTCACAGAGAAATTCAATCAGCCCACTTTGGTGGTTCAAAGCCACAGGTAACTATACATACTTGTGTTGTATATTGTCATAAAGATATTAAAGAAAGTCCTATTTCATATGGAACAATCAGTGCATGTAGTAGGCATGATGCATCAGCTGTTACTGCTCATTTGCTTTCACTCAAAGATAATTTAAAGTCTCTTTTACCTGATTAAAAAAAAAAATCATTTTCTCAGTGATGGTCCCAGTGCTCAGTACAAAAACTAAACAATGTTTCAGTTAATAGGTGGATATTTATCCTCTCAGTTTATTGTGGAGGAAATTCACTGGCACTATAGTGAAAGCTCTCACGGAAAAGGTACTCCAGATGGAGTTGAAGCAGCAATAAAAAGAACAGCTGACAATTTAGTTGCCCAGAAAACAGATATCCCAGACTGTGAAACTTTAGTTTCGGTACTTCAAAAAAACTGTAAGAATGTAATAATAAAAAATGTTGAAGAAAGTTTTATAAGTGATGTAGATAAACAAATTCCAAAGCATATTTCACCGTTTCCAGGAACAATGAAAATTCATGAACTTGTATTAAAAAAAGACCAAATAAAGATGGAAGCAAGATACCTCACCTGTCTAAGTTGTGGTGATCAATGTAAACATTACCATTAATTCATCGAGAAAGGATAAGAAGCAAACCAAAAATCAATGATCATGTTGTTGTACAGCAGGGATGCACAACCTATAACCTGCGGGCCAGAAACGGCCCGCGAAGCTTGTTAAATCAGCCTTTGGCAAGTTCTTCAAAAAAAAAAAGATTTTTTTTTTTTTTGAATTTAAAAAAAAATCTTTTGATTTATTAGGTTTTTTTTTTTACTCATCAATGAAACAAAGAACATACTTTCGATATTATCTTTTCCAACTAAATTAGGTTGCACTTTATTGATTCTGTTACAAATGCTAGAATGTTGATTTTTTTTCAATAAAATAGGATATTCATAAAGAGCGAGGTCCTGGGTCTTTATTTCAAAAGCCTCCACATTTTAATTTGTTAATGTTAAGTAAGTCACATAATAGTTCATGTAGCTTTAAAACGCATGTTTACTTTCATAACAACCTTTATTGACACTTTCTTACATAAAAAATATCCTCCGTTGACTATTGTATCCCCTCCGTGGACGAGGTGGGATTTAAAATATTTGAAATCTTTTTAAAAATAAAATAGAAAACTTAACTACTACTATAGGGACATAATTTATAAACAAACAAAAACATTTATGCAATTTTTATTATTTTTTTACTTAGTTTTGTTAAAAGAATTTTTTTGGTCTATTTGTACCTTTTCTGTGAGAATGACCCTTATAATTGAAATAAAGTGTTCCTTTCCCAAAGTATTATTATTTTAATTCATTCTATTGTCACGGTAAAAAAATTAAAGAATCAATAAAAATGTATTTCAATTACGAGTTCAACGGTGACACTTTTTCGACACTGTGTATGCAAAATTTAATGATTACTTTAAGAACAAGACTAAAACCTAGACTAAAACTAAAATCTCTTTTTTTACTCCGAGACCATAAATGCCTTAACATGTATAAGGTATCAGCGTCAGATACCGTCAAAAGTAAATATACCAAGTATATTTAGGGGAGGGTGGCCCAAAGCGGGTAGGTTTTCGAAGAACGCTCGAAATTTGTAGTTTTTGGATTTTTAACAATTTCGGTTTTTATCCTAGCAGGGTTCTTGAACTTCAAAATAAAAAGTGACTTTTGTATTATTTCAAACCCAATATTTATTTATTATCAAATATTACAAACACTTGAAAACCCCGCTTTGCCCTACCAGGGAACCCAAAGCGCGTAAGCTTAATTAATTGTGATTTGGTACATTTGCCAATCAAATATGAAGTTATAAATAATTAAATTAGGTGTCTAGTTGCCTATCATTATAAAAAAAAATAAATAAATAAGTTATACATATCAAATTTAAATCAAGTACATTTGTTTATAGAACATAAAGAAATAACTGATTAAATTAATAGACTAATTAATTGCCATCATGAAAAATAACTTTTTAAAGTTATACTTATCCTATTGAAATAAGAAATCTAAGTCAGCACATGTGCCAAAAAATTTTAAATAAATACTTGATTAAATCCTATACCTGCTTTACCCGACCCCTTTGCCCAAAAGCACGTTTTTCATCTCAATAATTATAACCTTAAATTAATAATTTTAAAAAACGGGAATGATCATCGTAGTTTATAGGTGGATAGTGTCAGAATAACGTAATATTATTGACGATAAAAAAATTAAGCTGGTCTTCGACTAATCACAAGTTACAAAACTTCTTTTTTTTTTTTTTTTTAGAAATGTATCTTTTTTTTTTTTTTTTTTTTTGTATTTTAAGCCTGGTTGCGCCATGCCGCTTCGCTGGGACTGATTAAAACTTCGGGATGTTCGGGTAGACACGAGTTACGTATGCTTCGTCGCTTACACACCATGCGGGGGCATTCGAAGGCCTACCCGCTTTGGGCCACCCTCCCTACGTCAAAACCGCGAAACTTTCTTCATAAAATAGAACTCGAAGTATTAAAAACGCTTGGTGTAATCTGTGCGCTAAACCCTTCGTAAACTCGCTCTAACCATATTTCTTCTCTTATTCGAATACTTTTATTTAAGATTATCCAGGAATCCTATTCCTATTCCTATTCAGAGTCACAACTGACTACAACTGTATTTATGTCGAGGACTGCATACTAAGTGCCTTGCCTCCATTATTTTATATACCGATAGATGGAAGCACCATCACCGGATCGAACAGTTAATGAGAATTTAGAACTAATCCAGGAGATAATAGCTACCTGGTGCTAGCACCCTCAGAGGTATCGTTTCACTTGGAGGACATTGAGACCACGAGCATATTTAACGTCGCATAGTCCCCTTTAATGACGACGGTGGGTCTTCGACCATCGAGGTTCGAACCCAGGACCCTCCGGCCCCGAATCCGACACTCTACCGATCGGGCTACCACGGCCCATTATCCAGGATCTTACTAATAGACAATGTCACAATCAATTGTTGCACATATTCCTGCAAACATTACAAATGTGTTAGCATCCTGTTTCATTGCATCAACTTGATGATGAATATGGGCTCTAAGTACCAATGTTTCTCGCTCATTAATTGACGCATCTCGTGGGATACGTTACTAAGCCAAAAAATATGAATTAAACATTTCTTTCTGAAAATTTTCGAAATTTAATTGCATTATATAGAAGTAGAATCCACGTTCTTCATGAAGGTCATACAATGAAGCAAGGAACTAACATATTTGGAGTAAAAAGCAGAATATTTTCTTCAACAGTTAATACATCTGTTGCCATGGAATTACCCTAATGCGAGGCAAGGAAATGAGTTGGAAAAAGAACTTTCTTCAGAACTTAAGTGATTTTGTTTCCCCGTATACTAACATCGAATTTCAAATTTTAGTTATCACTAGGCTACAATTCCAACTTATTTCAAATAATCCTTTCTTTTCGGTAAAAATAATTATTTCAGAACAACATTCATTTATTTTATTTTAAAAGGAAACCAATGCTTAATATAAAACGATGCTAAAATTGAATTTCCAAACTAAAATTTGTTTGCTTCAATGAATTCTAATTTTCCTGACCAATTTACCTTTCACCTCAAAATTTTATTCTTATTGAAGCATTGCATTTCAATATATTATGTGCATAGCACACACTAGCGAAGCCAGGAGGGGGTTTCATAACAGTCCTTACATATGCGTAAAATATCATATTAAGACAGACAAAATTCTTTTCAGAAAAAGAACTTTCTATGGTTTAACCACCCAAGTAAGTTGGATGGTCTCTCCTGGTGTGCACAGACAACAAAAAACAGCTAACTTCAAAAACGTAACACACTTATATAAAAACCTCAAAATATTAGTAAATTAATAATTTAAGCATTTAATATTTATTTGATTGGAAGACGGTTTCTATCGCGTTACTTTAACGTAAAATACATTTTTTGTAACAATTCAAAAACTTTTAATCCACCCCCCCCCCCATTTTCGGAATCTTATTTTTCACTAAAGGAACTTTGGTTTTGAAGAATGCTTTTACCCTTGGAAACCAGGTTGAATAAGAGTCAGTGCAGCCCTGATATTGATTACACATTGAAAGCTTCTGGCTGACGAAAAAAACACAGGCATCATATACAATATCTAAAAAAAAGACTGTCAGAATAAGAATCACATTGTTGAAAAGTTTTAAAACAGCTATTTAAATTTATTTTCGCTACTATTTAGCTAATACGTTTGGTTTATTATAAGATATTCCACTTCATCATCGTTTGCATTGCAGGAGAGTCTCCATTCCACTGCCCAGAAGACAAACCAGCTGAGCGAGTACTACGAGTCCCTTCGGAACAATTTCATCAACCTCCTGGACCACGTCCGGTTACCCAACTTCGAAGAGAAACCTACCCCGGACAATTTCGACATGTACTTGAACAGACTTCAGTCTCTCTGTGCGGACAACTCTAAAGATGATGAAGAGAGAAATGTATATTCTAGTGTGAAACAAGCGCTGCAGGACTTTTCCGCACCGATGTAAGTATAAGAAACTTTCACAGCTTGCACAACTTAGTAAAATGCTATATGAAATAAACTAAAATATTTTCCGTTGAATTCCAATTCAAAATTTTGTTTATAATTTGAATAAGTACTTTATTTTTGTTAAATGAGTGCCCCTTCGTGTAGGATTTCCATCAGAAGACATTTTGTTCTCATTTTGTACCACATAGCTGCCTTCGTACTAAAGAACAAATTCAAGCATAGTTTATTCAGGCTGCTATTTTTCTAAACAGTTTTCGAAACAAATGGAAGAAAATGACCTTCAACTATCTGAAACATTTAAATGTCAGTCAAAGCCGCATGGGCGGAGTTAAAAGAGGCTTAAGGGGGCTACGCCCCCTTTTAATAATAAATAAGACTAAAAATAGGGCTAATAAGCTTTTAAAGTGGCGTAGCCCCCTTAAAAGCTTATTAGCCTCCTCAAAGAAAAAAATACAAACGAGGTTTAAAGCTTTCTTTCTTCACGTGTATCACAAAAATAGAGGAGGGGGGGGGGGGTTCCAAAAATAATGTTCCATAACAATCAAAAAATGTTTTTGCTCGGTATTCAATATTCTAGGAGACTTTTTCTCTTCTCTTAAGCTCGCCTAAAATTTGCTCATTGTGCTTTCGTAGTAGTTAAAAGAGCTGGAAGACTTTCTGAGTGAAGCCCTCAAACCCTCTCGCGTGCCGTAACGTCATCAACAAAGCTTAAAATAACGTTGGTCCCAAAGATAGACGGAAATTGTGCATTTGAGATTCCAATTTCGATAATTTTCCGAAGGAGACCGGTACCACTCCTCTCTAATTACTCAACGCATACAACGATAGCATAAAATTGCACTTTTTAATCTTCAATTTCGAGAAATTTCCCTGCAGCGAACCAGCCCTCTTTCCTTTTCAAAGAGACCCTAAAATTTATGTTTCAAAAAACGTTTTTGGAGGGAAACCCGAACCTCCTCCCTTTCTCTTACTCTTACCAAACTACAGTTTCTTTTGGTGACTTCGGGCGCACGGGGTCATCAAATAAATTTAAGTGGGTTCCCACCATAATTTCTTTTGTTTTAATTTTTACTCGCAAGTTAATACTAAATACAATGAATAAGTCAATAGGTATATTTGTATTCAAAACTCAACGGAAGAAATTCAATTTACGATCTTGAGAATTTTCAAGTGAGGTTCAAGCAAGGAGTAGTTTGTTTATGCAAAGAGTGGTCATGATGAGCGTCGTAAATTTTGAGCAATGTTTATTCATCCAAAGTTTCCCAAACGACTTGGCATACATAATAGCCAAGTAAGTGGCTCAAATCAGTTAACTAATGATTTAGAAAATATAAGAAAAAATGATGAGATAGTTCCCGAAGGTATCTTTATCTACAGAAGAATATTTGAAAGTAATTTGTATAGGTTTCACTTTCAAAATATGTCCTAGATTTCGACCAATTGCGTTTCGCCAGTAGCCAATTGCTGAGATTAGGTCATCCCTCTAATGACACTGAAGATAGCCTAAAATTGCGATTTTCAAACTTCAGTGTTGATAAACTCCCGGAGAGAGCCGGATTCTTTTCAATGCCCTTAACATCACCAAAGTTAGATTAAAATTTCGTTTTCAGCAACTTCCGTGGGAGAGTCTCCCAAAACCCTTTCTTCCAAAGAAAGCATAAAATTGATTTCCGTTTCGTAGAACACTACGGAAGTGAAATCCCTTCCTTCCCCTTTCATCTATTATTACCAGATACAGCTTAAAATTGCATTTTAAAGACTTCATTATCGAAACATTTTCTGGGGAGAGTCACCAGATCTCCTGGAGTCACCAAAGATAATCTAAAACTGCGCCCTCAAGCCTCAGTTTCAAAAAAAAATTCAAAAGAACGCTCCTACCCCCCTCAACATTACAAAGGCGGCGTACTACTGCGTTTTACAAAGTTTACTGTCAAACTGTCCCAGAAGATCCTTTGACTTCCTTAAGGTCATCAAAGATTCTCTAAAACTCAGTCAAAATAAATATGAGAGAAGCCCACCCGCTTTTCCTCTAACATTACCGAAGCTTCCATGAATAAACAATTTTTGATGTCAATTTTGAAAAACTCGCAGGGGAAGGGCCCCGATTACCAACCCTTCTCCATTGACTAAAACTATTTTTACTTCTTCAATTTCGAAAAAATTTTGCTGGAGATACCACCCCGACCCCCCTCTTCTGCCCTTCCTCAGACTGTATACAATATTATTCTTATCATCTTTAAATGTTGGCATCCCAAGAAGCGTGACACACATTTTTTTATAAGAATATGCTTATGAAAAGCAGCATGACATGTGACAAAGGGAGAGTGAGTTTTTGTGACACAGGGGAAGGGGCCAAATTTGTTAAATAAAAATTTGACATCATTAAAGCCCCTTGGAACTTTCAATGAGCTTGACTAATTTCATATATATATCTTTTCTGTTACTATTATTAAAACGAAATGAAGATATTTCAAAGCGCAAATGGTTATATTGCTAAAAATGAGATGAAAAACTCATGTTTTGATCCTTAAGTTATAATACTACTCATTTATGTTAAGCAACGAAAAAATAAATTAATTTGAGGCTCTTCATTTGTTGTACAAAAGAGTTGCAAGCGGTTTCATCTTGGAAATTTATTTAAATGTTATTTTTTAAGTCAAGATAAAATCTTAACAGAAAATCAGCAAAATTTTTCTTCCCAAAAATATTTGTATTGTATAAAATTACTCTTACTTCATTTTTTATTTATTCTCTTTTACCTAATCAAATTTAGAAATTTATATTAAGAGACATGTTTGTCGTAATTCAGTTGTATGATTTGTTTATGCTACGTTAGTACTCTTAAATGTTGGGAAAAAGTTGAATTTAAAATGTTAGTTTATATGTATTTAAGCACAATGCCTAACAATTTCAGAGAATGAATTTTATATGGTTTTTATAATAACTAATAGTTTCGTTTCACAAAAAAGACTTTGTTTGAATAAATTAGATGAAATGTTAAAACGATATATTTGAAATAATTTTCAGCCAAGTCAATTGGGAGGTTTATGTAGTATTAAGAAATCAATGTTAGTATACGAGAAATCATTAGTTTCCAATAGCCAGGGGTGCTTATGACGGGGGTTCATGACACAAAATGTGGCATTGAAATTTGTAGGGGAGTAATTTTTAAATGTTTCTGATCTCACATTGGGAGTCTCATCCTTTGGGAATACTCCGAAGCGTTGTGGGGCACGGCATCATTGTCCTGGGTCGGGGGGGGGGGGCACCTCTGAAATAGTAATAAATCATTTATATTGTCAATATACACTTACTAGCAGAAAGTTTAAACTTTATTGATTGAAAGTGTTGTTATTTATGATGATAAATGATGTTTCCATCAACAATCCTTTTTATATTTTTTTCTTTCTCTCTTTCCAGGCAGCAAACCAATGGTTGGGTACGGTCTTGAAACTTACCCGAAAAATCCCATTCTACCTCCTACAAAACTGTTAGCAGAATCTGTAAATTAAAACATGAACGCAGTTCGATATCTGTAAAATAAAATAAAAACTCGTTGCTTAAAGTACTCATCAAAAACATACGTATGAATATCGAGAGAATTTTTTATGAGATGAAGAGAACTCAGTATATAGAGTAATATATGTACATAATACAAAAGACCTTTCTCTCCTAATAGAATAGAATCATTGAAGAAGCTGAAATTATGACAACGAGTTCAAACGCAGAATTCAACTGAAGACGCTCACTTTCAAGTCATTTTTCTTCGTTTGACACTCATGTTACCTGTTGAAGTTTATAGACTGTGTAGAGAATTAAATATTTGTAGATTGCTTCCAACTGTTAGTTTTAAAGTACAGTCTTTCAAGAAGTGGTTGAAAAATCAAACACATTATAAATTTTGGAAAGCAAAAAAAAAAAGTTTTCTTATGTAATAAAATTATCAAAATTAGAAATGCACACAACTCAACCTGAACTTTTCTCAAAACGAATACGAGTATTCGACGCAGGTATAAAATACGTATATGCATCAAGTTCACCTCTAAAGAGGAATTCTCAAAACATGCTGATTTTGTTACACAGAAAGCCCAAACAGGATAAACCATAGTTAGATTGGACAAAAACCGGAAGAAAGCATCGTTAAGATGGACCATTTGTCTGTGTTAGTTCTTGTAAATAGCTTCTTCCAGTGAACTTGAATGTAGTCCAACTAATATCTGATGTGATTCTATCACCTGCAGGGATTTAGACCCATAGTGATTTATAAATCACTTTTGTTGTTGGCGCTTTTTTAAGTGTGTCCATGTTACTGAACGAATGTATAGCTTTAGAATTTTTCTTTCTTCATCACAAACATTTATGTTGATCACATTTTCGCATAATTCACCGTCATACATAACACATTTTTCCGCGATCTATTTTTATGAACTGAACTGCGTATTTATTTCTCTTGGCCTCACATTAGCTTTAGAGATTATTTGCTCATTTATTTAGATCATAGAGACACTTTGAAAAGCGAACACTGTAAATAGAGAGAAACGTTGTGCATCCAACATTGAAAAGAGTAAAAGGCCTCATTGCACTCTACAATTGTTGAAAGTTTTAAAACAGGAATTTCCTTTTTTATCAGTTCTCATAGATTCAAACGATAACCTTAGCGCCCTTAAAATGTTGTTTCGATAGCTACTGCTTACAAAGACATGTCACAAACCAGGTTTAAGGAAGCTTATATTTTCCTGCAACAGTCACAAGCAACTGTTAGGAAAATTTCATTATTTCATATTTTTGCTCCATTGAATTATTCTATACAGTCAGTGTTCTGAAAATAATTGGCTAACATCATCCAAAATTTATTCTGTACAAGACTTTCATTGCAGTACTAAATAACATACTACAGGTTTCTTTTTTTTTTCAATAAAAATTCTAATAAAGATTTATTGATAGTAAATTTTTACATATACCTGCCAACCTCTTTCCGAAAATGTAGAAATGTGCATATAAAATGCAGAAAATATATAATGTAACATTATTTTGTAATAAATTAACTTAGTTCTTTAACTAATAAAAACTCAATAAAAGGGTACTAGGTACGCTTAATATGTGAAAAATGAAAAAATATTTCCAAAACACAATGAGACTTGACGAATTATAATGCACAATCTTTTTCTAGTTTACTAAAACGGACATTTCTCTTATGCATTGTAATAAATCATTCATTAGTAAGTAACTAATTTTTTTTAAAGTAAGATTTCATTAGTGCGGAGCTTACACAGAGAGGCTCACTCTCGCCATAACGTCATCACTTCATAACGAAAATGAACCTTATTTGTTCTCGATATCGCTGGATTTACTTATGTAGGGATGTAATACTTTTGTTCCAAATTGGGAGAGGAAAATGCAGAACATAGGGTTAAACTACGAAAAGATTCTGCAAAATGCAGTAGGGTTGGAAGGTTTGCTTCGTTATTTTTTGCAATAAGAATGTTGAAAAAAAAATGTGCAATGTTTCTAGTTTTCACTGTGACTGAAGGAAAATTCAGATCAAGAGACAATGTTTGGGCCGAGCGCCGTTCAAATTGACAGGGGCTAAATTAAGCAGAAAGAGCAAAATATTGGTTCAAAAAAAAGATTTAAAAAATGTTTTGTTGAATGTTATCAAAGTATTTTATTGCAAAAAATTCTAAAAAATGCTTTATTCTTGTTGTATGGAATCAAAATGACGGGTATTGTACATTTTTTTCCTATTTCTTGTTAAACAGAATATTAAAAAGTCTATATTCTAAAGCAATTAATCTATTCAGCTCAGTCGATTGCAGTTGAATTATATTCGGGTAAAAAACACTTTCATAAGCAATCACAGCAAATTTTGACTTTAGGTGAATCAAAAAAGAGAATGAATGATTTATCATATTTGATAAAACACTTAATCTAAATTTTTAAGAGTATGTTGCATGAGCTGACGGAGTAAAGTCATGCTTGCTAGCGTGATCTGATCTAGCGATATACATTTGCTACTCCAATAACTTTTACTTTCAGTCATTAAGGTTTCTGTTTTTTAAATCTATATAAACAGAGACAGGTCAAAAGTCTACTTATTTGCTATGCCACAATTAGTAGCATTATCCGCTTCAAATTAAATTTAAATCCTGTTTTATCAAAGACGATTAACATACTTAAAACAAGTATTTGATAAATGGAGCATTTTAATTAAAACTCATAGAGTAAATCATCTTTGAAATAATTTACAAAAATATATCATTGGATGGACAATGTTTCTCAGTCATATTTGTAAGAGTGCCATAATTCTTTTTACGCTGTTTTTCTTTAGTGAGTGCAACTGGACCAGAGCAATACGGTTATGTATTATTTTATTAGAACATAATGGTTTTGCATTTGTTAATCACTATTTCTCAAACTTATCGCAAGAGTCTCCAGAAAAAGAAATCTGTGAACAGAAGAACAAAGTAGCGACACAGGTTTTACAAGATGATTTTGCAATTTATAAACATTTAAATTAAGACCAGCTTGCTATACAATTTAATTTTAGCACTTCAATTCTGTAGCAATAAAATATAGATTTAAAATACTTAAATAATATCTGAAATGAACACTCAAAAAATAAGGATAAAATAATTTGAAAGATAGGGAAGAATATATATGTTTATATATGACTCCAATTTATTTTCCCCTCAAATAGTAAATACTGAACGCCTAATTTTTGTTTACTTATTTTAATAAATACAATAACAGAAACCATATGTCAAAAATATAAGTTTGGGAAATGATGATAAAAAATTAATTATATTGACTTTATTTTTTTTAAAAAAAAGGAGGTAACTAAAGATTTAAATTGAAAATGAAGAAAAATAATTATGTTTTATTAAAAATAAAAAGATTAAGAACTTCTACAATTAAATCTTACCGTGTGCAAAAGATGACTTCCTGTTAAATAACTCAGATATCCTTATATAGTATTGATTATTAAAAATGCATTATTAGTGCAAGGTAACAAATATGTCAATATGTTGAAATTCTTACCATATTTTACAGCAAAAGATAAATGATTTTAATTTATTTAAATTAGCTTTTTTGCAACTGAAAGAAACTAAATTGTTACCACATTTTCCAATGAAAATAAATAACCCAAGTTCAGAATACTATTAATAAAAATTAAGTACTGTTTTTGTACATAAACTGAATAGAGTTACAGATTAACAATTGTTGGTCTTCACATTGCTAAGATGTAATTAAAGTTTAAAACAGAAATAACCAATTGTAAATTTTAAAAAAGATCTAAAGATTTTGAGAATTAAACGTAGCGTACAAGACTGTAGCTCAAGATTTAGAAAGATTGCAGTGCTTTGTGAAGAAATATTAAAATAGCATTTTTCATCACATTGGGACCACTTACACAACAGGGTGTACATTTATTTGTTTGTTTCACACTGTCAAATAAAAGTTTTGGCAGTTTCGGAGAATGACAGTCACTTATGATGTATAGCACAATGTTTGTAAAACGGAATACATTGTTCATTTACTTCAATATTCAGAGACAAATTAAGATGGTACAGTTTGTTGTGTGCAGGTAATGTCATTTGAAAAATTTACAATCATATCAATACTGTCTTCTATTTCATTGCAACAAAGTTGTGCCACATAACATGTGTTCTAAATACTAATCGTAAAGTTAGCTTAATGTCTTGAAGAATATTCCTAACTGAAAACTCAATAGTAAAATCAGGAAAAAAAATTTTCAAAGATTAAAATATACATTGTTGTTGTTTCTCCTACTTCGAAAAGCATTACGCAACCAACTGCCTATTTCATTCCCAAAAAAAAAAGTTTCTAACTGAAGGGGGAAACTGGTATTGTTACAGCTTACATGCAATCCCAAATCATTTCAATAGAGTAGCTGATATTTTAAGTGACGGGCATCTTAAACTTAATTACAAAAAGTACTATTTGGTATTGAACAATTTTACAATGCAATAGTAATCTGCATTAATTGTTCGGGCACACATAATTGCATATCAGAAAAAAAGATAAAGGAAAACATCAATACCAAAATAGAAAATATTTTCAGTTCAAAAATACCCCACAAAAATCTAAATTTTCAAAAATATAAAGCAATGACAAGAAAATTTTTCAATCAGCTTGAATTTAGAGCTGAAATATAAAATAGCAATTTTTTTGAAAGGATTTTTTTTTTTTTTTTTTTTTTTTTTTTGTATGTATGACATACATTATTAAACATGATAAAGAAGACACTTTGAAATTCGCTTTAAAGGTTTTTTGTTTTAATAACAGTTTAACCTATGCTAAACATCAAAATTAAAATAGTTGTGTACCAACGATAAAAATGGATTCAGCAATGCATTGGAGATTGAGCTGGAAAAAGTTACTAACACAAGAGGCAACACCTATTGATCAAATTTTAATAAAATGAGTCTTATGTATGCATTGCAATGTCATGTAAGTTTGGGAAAAAGATATTCAATTTTTAAAATAATTGCAAAGCATGTTGATATTAAGCAGTAAGTTGCCGCCCCTAAGCCAGGGCTAAGGCAGAACTGCATACAATATACCATCAGCCAGGTTATCCCATCCTGGGAGACTGCAGTTTCATCCCTGTTATGGACTCATCAGTCTGGAATAGGAAATAACCCAACTGGCAACAGATATCATCTCATTGAAGCTGAGAGTGCCAACAAACTGATAGATAAAGTGTATTTATCTTGCCAACAAGACTTCGCAGACGTGATGCGGTTCAACTAGTAAATTGAAAACAAAGCTTGGGTATTAATAAATACCACCCAAGCTTTTCCTTCATTTTACAAGTTGATCCACACCATTGCTTTCTCTGCAGTGCTAAATTAATATTTTAGCAACCAGTTTGAAGGTAATCTCTTCCTCAATGAGATGACATCTTTCTGCAGCTCAGTTATTCTCCCTATTTTATACCGATGAGTCCACAACAAAGACGAAACTGCAGTCTCTGGATGGGATAACCCGGCTGTCAGTTTATTGCACGAGGATATTATTAATAAAATTGGAATACATTAATTAAACAGCACACATTCATTCATATATACATATTTTTTCTCTAACTGATTAGAGGAATAAGGTAAATTCAATCATTCCTTTAAAACCTAGCTCACTTGAAACTCAAGGCCTTATTGTCTCTGGAATAAGTGGATGTGACATGTTCTCATTCACCATTGTCTGTGATCTTGTTCATGTACTCATGCAAGCAATGTAGAATGTATATCCAGGAAGCGAAAGGGGGAGAAACTTTGAAAAGAAGTTTCTGTTGAAATGTGAAGGAAATGGCAAATAGATGGTGATTGATTTTAAATAAAGATTCAAAATGAGTTAATCTTTACATAAAACAATTTGAAATAAACTATAAATGAGCTCAAAAAGAATACAAAATTTAATGATGTATAAGCTGAAAAATAATGTTTTCTCAATACACATCTTGATGAAATGACTAAAAATATGTAACTTCATTTAAAACTACTAGATAGCTCAGAAGATAATTTAAAAATTGCTTGGAAACTAAGCACTTTTTAAAGCACTGCTGTTAGAACATTCAACTTCAAAATTCATTTATAAGTGATCACCATCTTTTTAGCCACATGATGAACAATGTACAGTAGAATTGTTAATGAAAATAGTCATTTTTCAAAATGTTAAGTGTAAGAATAATTTATACAAAATTGATAAATATTATTTGCAAAAGTTTTAAATCTTCTGTTCACAAGAAGTGCTGTATATTGACTGGCTGTTTGAAGTTTTTTTAAAACTGTTTTATTGTAGATAGATTTTGAGAGCAGGTTGCTCACATGATCACCTGTGGCATTTGGACTTATGATCAGCAATGTACATGTAACCCATGACACAACCTTTTATTGTCCAATAAAAGTAATGAAGTGTGTAATATGTCTCATTTATAAGTGACGAAGTTAAAACTTAAATGTTCTATTTTTAGATCCTAGCAAGGCACACAGTTTAAACACACTGCCACAGGCACGTGAACTGCACTGTCTAAAAAAAAGTTTTTGAGATATTTTAAGATTTTTTTTTTTTTTTTTTGATTTTCCATTAAAACTAGTAAAATAGAATTTGTTCTTTCCGTGCCTTATTTTCAAGGGAAATTAGTGAGTCTGTACAATAAAGCCAAAGTAAACCAGATGACAAAAATGAAAAATGCGACTTTGCAGATACTGTTGTTTACCTGCCCAAGGCAGCATTCTCTTCACTCCAAATGCACTTAAATCAGATACATCGAAGAAAAATTCATTAACTATTATTTTGCTTGAAAAGCAATCAAAAAAGAGGATTCTATAAAAACATTCAAATTTCATTATTGTCACATGATTGATAGCATATATTAGCTCTTTTGAAAGGCTATCTCCCCCCCCCCCTCCAAAAAAAAGAAAGAAAGAAAATAACAGATAACAAACTTGTTGAAAGCTGATCTTCTTGTGGTGTAAAGAATTAAGTTATTTTTCTCTACTTTGAATTTTTAACATTTAAGTGTTTTGTTAAGTGTTTCTCAAAAAAATATTGAAATTGTGGCATCTCTCTCCGCATTTCCTATTTTACATTTTTTTTAAAGCATTTCAAGTGTGTGTGTTTTGAAAAAAAAAATCATTTTTTCAGACACAAGTTCCATTTCTAGTTTACAAATTTTTCAAAAATAGTCTAAAATGGTATACTTATTACATTCCATTTTTATTAATTGGCAGCATTTATTTTTTGTTTCCCTCCCTCCTAAACTACAACCAGAATTTTCAGACAGATTGATGGTGAAAACAACAAAAAGTCTTCAAAAATATATTTTAAATCAAAGCAATTTAACATTATATTTCTCACTGGTAAAAATTAACAAATAAACCCTTCTTTTTATTAGTTAGTTTATCTTTCAGCATGAACACCTCCTTGTCATACTAAAATTGCTATCAAATCAGCATTAGCTTAGTCATGGTACGATAAGGCAAGCTGTTATGACACTGATAGTTGCTTACACTAAAATTAAAAACTACTTTAAAAATTTTTCCATTAGCATTAGTGATGTAAAATACCCGGGTATTTATTTTTAGGGGTAAATACCCAGGGTATATACCCGGGTAAATACCCAAAATAAGTAAATAATACCGGGGTATTTATTTTAAAAATTTATATTCATCTAAAATACTTTTCTGTATGTATTCCATTATGTATATATACAACCAACCATATACAAAACAATAAATTTTTTCCCAAAAATTGTATTTTGATCACATATTTAAAGAATTATTGTGTGAAACAGCTTAGCAATCTAATATGATATTCACATTAAATGTGTTGGATATGCCTAATCAATGTTGATAGCCAAATTTCAGATATAAAAAGCCATTCTACAAAAAGAAAAAAGCTTAACTAGTTACAAAAAAAAGCAAACATCAATTTTTTAAGGTCCTAGTCTTTTATAACCCAGTAATATGTCCCTCATGACATCAAAATGTAACGAAATGTCGCTCAATTTATTATTACAATTTATTTACCTATATCTTATACAGAAATTTCCTCCAAACTTAGTTCAATTGTTCAGGTGTATTCTGTATCACACACACATAATATACATAAACATTTAAAATTCATTTAAAATTTTTAATCTTTTATTTTAGGGTTTATGTTTAAAAAAGATAATAGTCACCTTTTAATACTACCTAAAAAATTTTTGCAAAATGCGCAATTACTAGGGGATTTATCCTGCCTTCGGATAAATACCCAAAAAAATATTTACCTTCCCACCCTACCGGGGAGCAAATGCAAATGAGCAAGGCAACAGAAAAGAAAAGTTTGCTTTTTTTTTTTTTTTTTTTGTTTATTAATGTGAAAACTGTTTCTATATTTTCCATGATATCACTTAAATATCAATAAAATAAATAACACCATAGTTTCTTAATAACTTCTCAGTTTATTCTTCCAAACAGCCCTCATGCTTCCTTTTTTTTCATTTTGGATATGATTAACCTAGATTGTGATTTTGAAATCCTGAAGTTCATAATGAATTGCTTATACTTCTCCAATTATGACATTGAAAAGAAAGGTTCTTTGGTTCACGATATGCTTCTTTCATGATTTCATCAAGTCTTCCAATAAAAAATATTATAAACTGTGTAATACATATGTATATATCAGTTTTACCAATTATTTCATATTTAGATTTTAAAAAAAAATTCTCATTCGCTTTTTTGCATTTTTATTAAATACCCAGTTTTTGGGTATTTACCCAGGCCTTGGGTAAATACCCGGGTAAATACCCAAAAAATATTTACCTACCCGCTGGGTATTTACCCGATCCACATCACTAATTAGCATAAAATTGGAGTAAGAAAATTGCGACATAAGCTTCACTATTTTTTCTTTTAAAGAAGTTTAAACAATACAAAATTGCTCAATTCTAAAAATTGCATATATACATAAAAATTATACATAATGAGATTTATAACAAAAGTTTCTCCAAATAGCAAAATGAAAGAAATTATGAGTAAAATAAATATGATTCAATGTGATCTTGATTTTAAAAGTGTAACATTAAGTATTTTTTATAGAAATGAAAGGATACTAAATGTTATAAGAATGGAATTTTATTCATGCGCAATAGGTTCAGAAAATTAAAATTTATTTCACTAATAAATGCATAAAATGTTTACAGTTACTTCTCAAAATAATTATTATTTTATACAAGTCTAAGCACAGTAATTCTCCAAAACATTGATTTCTTACAAAAAGTTCTTTTTGTGCTGTACTTATGGGTAAAAAGATTTTTTGCTAACAATAAATATTAACAATTTACATATAAAACAATTTTAAAAAGAGAATTATATTTCATTTTATTTCCCTTCCAAACACTTTCAAAATCCTAATGTAAAGACAATTTTATAAAACTATTACAACAGTTCTAAGAAACAATTTTTTCACCTTTTCTTATAAAAATTTGTATCAATACTTCAAATAGAGTAGCTGTTACTGAACTATTGCCATTGGAATACACTGTATCAATCTCAAGGTTTTCAATTTTTTTTTTTTTTTCTTCTTTTTTTTTTTTTTTTTTTTTGTATTCAACATTTAACTAAACAGATCCAATTGCTATTCGAGCAACACAACATTTCAGCACTGCTCATCAAAAAAAAAAAAAAATGTAACATCAATACTTTGAAAATTATCACATTACTTGAGAGTAAAGCAATCAGTTAATAATTCTGAGTAGTTTTTAGCTTTGAAAAATTGCTCAAACTGATTTTAATGATAATTGCGAAAGAAAAGCTTTGAAAATGCAGCCTGGTGGTCAAGTCCACATGTTTATTTTACAAAGCACTTCAAACTGTTATAGTTCATGCTAATAAAATTGATAAAAATATGAATTAAAACTTGTTTAAAGTCATCACAAATTACCAAAATATGTCTTTGTTATGTGCAAAGATAATCAGTTAGAATTTTTCATGTGCTTCGAAGCATTCTGAACAGTTCAAATCAAAACTGTGTTCTTTTAAATGTATGAATATGCACGCTCGTCTTAAATTTACTTTTAAAAAGCTTGGTGAGTGAAATTATCTTACTACCTCCCAATAAATATAAGAAAAAGCTTGATTAAAATAGTAAGACAATTTTTTATACATACCAATATTGATTGTTTTTCAAATTCACGATGATTCTCTCATGAGAGACAACAGATCGAAGTTCTACAGTAATTGAAATGTAAGTGAAAAATGTTTATGAATAAATAAGTAAATAAGCAATAATACAGAGTGAAGATTCATTTTCCTTTACTTCTGAGTACTAATTTTTCCAGGTTCATCAAAGGAGATTCAAATGTTAGGGAAAACAAAAATGCCAAGACATAAGAGAAAAGAAGAAAACCCAGGAAATTTGTCACCTAAAAGTGAAGCAATACTGCATATATAGTAGTTCTGTATTAAAGGCAAGTACTGAGGAATATTTAAGCTATTCATTACTCACCATAACAAGTTCAGTAAAAAACATAGCAGTTTGATATGCTTGATAGTATCCATGTATCAAAATTGGATGAACTAAGTAAGCACAGTAAGTCAGTCGACTTAAGGGAATCCATAGTTTCCAAGATAAGAATTTTGAGAGAAAACCTAAATGCAAAGGAAGAATAATATGAAAAATAACACTGCACAACATTTCAAATATTAGACAATAATCCAACAAACAAAAACAAACTATTGAATTTTCAAATTGCTTTTTCCAGGCATAAATATACCATGGAGTCTCGTTAAAATGAACTTATAGGGACCTTTAAAATTTATTTGTCTTAACAATAGTTCGTCTCATCCAAAGAACAATATATGACATTATGTGTATATCCAATAGGATAAAGGTTGCAAATGCAATTCCTCTTAGCAGTCATTCGTTTTAAGTGTATTTGAATTAGCCAGGCTCAACAGTAAATCAAAAAGAACACTACCAGATTATTCTCTAAACTATTTTAAAAATCAAAGATGCAGGTTGTTTACCTGAAAGTGCCTGGAAACTTTTGGCTAGATTATAGTGTACTTATTTCTGTGATTCTTTTATTTTCATTTCATTAACACAAGAATGCAACAGTAAACTGAGATTCTGTATCAGAAATTTTTACAGTAAAATTTTAAATCAAACATAATGATTGAAAATTGAATCGTATTAATCTTTGAATAAACCAAACACTCATATTTGTCAATAAACATAATTGCACTATGATTTACTCATACAATTATTATAAACTTAAAACTAACCTCCATGCCCAGTTTCACAGGCAAAAATAAGCCAAGCTAAACCAATAGAAAATGATGATCGACAAAAGGTGTTGTAGAACAAAGAAGTAGTTTTATTCATTTCCACATGATACAGACCGAAAACAACACTTAATGCACAAAATGCAGCAACAGACCAGCCAATGAGTTGCTGCCACTGAAAAACATTAATGGTACAAGATAAAGTTTTTTTGAAAAACAGAAAATTATTTTTCACTTACACAAATAAACAAATGTTACTGGAGTTACAGAAAGAAAATAGTAAAAATATATTTACCCAAATTAGAAAATTTTTACGTTGGTTTGATCGATAAAGCATATAACCAAGTGCAATTCCAATAATGTAAGGAGCTATACGACAATAGGGTTTATCATATATTAGGTCAAATGAGTACCACATTCTGTAAAACAAACAATAATCAAGAAGCAGTCATTATTTTATGAGCACAATAAGTATCATAATACTCAGTAGAAGTAGGGGGGGGGAGGAATTAAATAACTATCCTTGAAACTGAAAAAAAAAAATCTAACAGAACTAAAAAAATTGTTTCATGGTAAAATTAAATTCTTTTCATAAAGTTGCAATTTTTAAAAACATTCAGAACTCATTTCTATAAGTTCTAAAAAAGCAAAGAAAACATTTTAAATGTAATCAATCCAGCTATGTTGATGAAATTTTAGGACATTCTTTGGGCAATAAATATCAATATTAAAAAAAATGCTACTTTGAGCATATATTTCATTTGTGTTACCTTCTTGAAAGGCAGCCAACCCCCCATTTCCACTACCAAAAAAAAAAAAAAAAAAGCTATGAAGGGGTTTTTTTTTTTTTTAAAGGATAATCAGAAGTAATTCCCAAGTTTGTCTCATCATTATATGCATGCATTGAAAAGTTTCCTTTTTTCCCTCTTTTTAAACGCTCAAAGAGAAATATGTCACATATATACATAAAAGTTTTGCTTTGTCAAACAAACTTTTGGGTATAAATGAAGATCAAAAACTACTAGTTTTGAGCTCCAGTTACCATGCTAATACCCCCCCCCCCCCCCCAGTCCTGCTCAAAATTTTTTAAATATCATTATAGGAGTGGAATGTATTCATATCTTTATAAGAATAATAATTCATTCAAAATTGGACAGTTGTTTTGATTTATTAGCCCACTTACCTGTTTAAAAAACAACAGTTTTAATAGCTTATAAAAGCAAATCTAAAACCAAAAAAAAAGGAACAAAATTCAAGTTTCAACTAAAAACCAAAAACTCAATTTTTTTTTCAACCAGTTGATCATAAAATGGGGAAATGTGCCTGTTGTCCCCCCCCCCCCCAATTAACTTCTGACAAAATACTCTGAGTAGAACAAAACTCTTTTGTTTTGACTCTCTGTATTCAGTGATTATACATACTAGTTGACAATTTGCATGTACATTTCCAACTTATCTCAAGCTTTTTCACTGTTGAACATTTATAAAAACATACTTTGCTTTTTTTTAATACTTACACATAAATTGTTTTATTTTTTTACAAGAATTGATTGTTGTTAATAATTTAACATTTTTTTAAAATTTCCTTTTCTTATTTTATGATATTCATACGATGTTGTAACTGGCTCCATATGTTACACGTTCCTCCACACTATAGCACATAATGCCTTACTGTTTTCAATAAAAAGAATTAAGCCTGGAATAAAGTGGCTGCAATTAATGAGAAAGGTGGCTAAAAGTCAATTGGAGGGTACTGGCTAACTAAAGGTTTAAATTTTTAAGTCTACTGTTCTTCCTTTCATACATTCTGATCGCAGTGATATCATAGCATGCGCAATTCTTGACAGATAAATGATTCTACCACACAAAAGTAAGCACATTAGAAAAGTTTGAATTGATTTATCTGGAACTTTCTCTTTTCGATAAAAATATTGAAACTTTTGGGATATTTAAGGCAAAGTTCAAAAGTTTGGAAATTTTAGGACCAGTTTTGAAAATTTAGGACTTTAAGGAATATTAAGACAACAACACTTATAATGCATAAAATAAAATCAAAAGGGGAAAAAAACGCAAAATTTAAAAAAAAGGATTTTTTAAGCATCAAAAAAACCTTGCAGCCAATAAAAGATTTCTAGTTGAGTTATAGAACTCAATGCATCTTAATACCTCACTGAATACCAGTTTAAGAAAAAATAATTTTACTTTATTTATTTATTTACTTTGGAAATTGAAAAAACAAAAACAAAAATCATCAGTTAAGTTTGCAAATTTGGTTTTATTTATCTACTTAATCATGATGTGTTTCTCTGGAATCTTTAGTTAAGACTGGTTGCGTTTTTATGACCATTATTATTATTATTATTTTGAGCAGCGAAATTTAAACAGCAAGACCATTAAAACAGCATTTGCAAAAACTTGACTGTGACAGGATTAAGGCTTACCAGTAGTTTATAGGCTTTGTGACACTGCAACTGTTACTATGATAGTTAGAATCTCATAACCGTTGTAAAAAGATGGAAAAAAAAAGTGTGGGCATTCAACATTTTGTGTAAAATAAGATAATATTACATGCAATATATCCAGGGTTCGCTGATATATATCAATTGACATATATCATGATATATATCTGATATTTATTTTGAAAATATCATGATATTTTGATATTTTCGATATTTATTTTTTCAACTACCGTATATATATATTTTCAATATAAAAATTATATTAACCATAGTAGTATTGTTTATTTATTATTAAAAATAACCAAAACGTTATGAACTACATTTCTATGATGTATTAATACATCATTAATACAGCAAAGTAATATACAAATACAAATACAAATGTGACGACCAGCAACAGGCTCTGGGCCCAGCTAGGCTAGTCCTAGTCAATTAATTAGTCCCCAATGAAGATCAATGGCCCTCTTAAAGCAATCCACTCCCTTGCTCATTACCGCCTCTTCCGGTAAGCTATTCCAAGTGCCCACGACCCTGCTAAAGTAGTAGTTTTTCCTGATTTCCAAGTTAGCCTGAGATTTAAATAGCTTAAAACAATGACCCCTTGTCCTGCTTTCCCCGCAAAAATTTAATCCATTTACATCTTTCATTTTGATAAATTTAAATAACTGAATCATGTCCCCTCTGACTCTCCTTTGCTCCAGGCTATACATGTTAAGCCTATTAAGTCCGGTATCATAATCTAAATCTGAGAGTCCCCTTACTAATTTAGTTACCCTTCTTTGAACCCTTTCCAATACAAAAATATCTTTCTTCAGATAAGGCGACCAAAACTGAACAGCATACTCCAAATGAGGTCTTACTAAACTCCTATATAAAGGCAGAAGAACTTTCTTAGATTTGTTTGAAATAGATCTATTGATGAACCCAAGCATTTTGTTGGCTTTGTTACTAGCAATACTGCACTGTTGACAAAACTTGAAGTCCTGATTTATAAAGACACCCAGATCCATAACATTTTCTGCCTGATTTATGACTGAACCCTGTAAACGATATCTCATACGCTTATTTCCATGACCAAAGTGTAGCACTTGACATTTCCCTACATTAACTGCCATACCCCATTTATCTGCCCACTTAGTAATATGATCTAAATCCTCTTGCAGCTGTTTTACTTGTTCTTCATTTTCGACAATCCCCATAACTTTTACATCGTCAGCAAAACAATTCATGCTCCCAGAAATATTTTCATTGATGTTATTCATAAATATAATAAACAAAAGAGGCCCTAAAACTGATCCCTGAGGAACCCCACTTAAAACATCACTCCAATTAGAATGATTTCCTCTCACAACTACTCTTTGCTTCCTACCAGTAAGCCAATTTCTAACCCAAAGTAAAGTGTTTCCTCTTATTCCAATGTCAGCTAACTTGCTGAGAAGAGCAACATGCGGTACCTTGTCAAAAGCTTTTTGAAAATCAATATAAACAACATCCACACATTTTTTGTTATCTAAAGCTGAGGTAACCTTGTCGTAGAAATGCAATAAATTAGTAGTACAGGATTTACCTTTCCTGAAACCATACTGCAAACTAGTCAACAGACTATTAGTCTCTAAGAACATCATGATCTTAATTTTGATCAAAGTTTGGAAAATCTTACAAATCACTGAAGTCAAACTTACAGGTCTATAATTCTCAGCAATACCTTTAGACCCCTTCTTGAAGAGTGGTGTTATGTTAGCCAGCTTCCAGTCCTCTGGCACCGTCCCCAAGTTATAAGAAGCATTGAAAATATTCAAAATAACATCCACTAATTCCTCTGCACATTCAACTAAAATTTTTGGATAGATATTATCTGGTCCCGGAGCTTTAGTTGCTTTAATCTTTTTCAAATGAAATAAAACCTCCTCCCTGGAAAATACAAAATCCTCAAGCTGTATAATAGCTTGTGTCTTGTTAGTGTCAACTGTTGAGATACAGTTATCGTTAAACACACTGGAAAAAAAGTTATTTAGAACATTTGCAATATCCCTATCGTTTTGGATTAAATTTCCATACTCATCAACCAAAGGCCCAATTTGACTGTTTCGAGCTTTCCCAGAATTAGCGTAAGAAAAAAACCTCTTAGGGTTCCCATCAATGTCATCTGCCAGCCTTTGCTCCAATTCCCTTTTTCTGAATCCGTACCAAATACTTAAAATTTCGCCTTGCTTTACCATACTGGAGCCTCTCCGCAGTCTGACCAGTTTCTTTAAACTTACGAAAAGTGGCTTGCTTATAATTAAGAGCTTCTTTAGTCTCCCTGGAGAACCACATGGGCCAATAATATTCATTTTTATCAGTAAAAATGTAACAATTTTAATTCATATTAGAAGTGCCTAGTTAAATATTAAACGTTGGTCAGAAAGAAAGAAAATGTCTTATGACTGTGCACCGATTAATGCATTTTTTAAAAATTTCTGAATCATATAACTGTGTAAAAGCAGCTAATAGAAGAAAAATGAATAAAAGAGCTGATGATAAATTAACTCCATTAATATTGATAAAAATGTGAAATGAAATATTAGATATAAATAATGAAAGAAACCTTAGTTTTAAGTCTACATAGTGTCATAACAATATAAGAAAATAAAGTGATTTGAAGATGTGCATTTACTATTTTGAACACTTGAGTTTGTGCTGATTGAAAATATCGGATACATATCAAAATATCCGATACATATTAAAATATCATGATATTTTCGAACCCTGAATATACCAACAGCCTTTTTATCCCAGCCAGAGAATGCAGTTTGTCCTTGTTTGAACTCATCAGTATAGAATAACAGAGTTGGAGGCAAATGTCATCTCATTGAAGCTGAGAGTGCCAACGAACTGGCACATGAAATAAATTTAGCTCACCATCGAGAGCCTGCACTATTCAACTTAAATACAAAAAAAAAAAAAAAAAATCAAGCAAATGTTAAACTAACTTGTCTTGATATGCTGTAAAATCTTCGGCTTCAGTTACACCAACAAACATCGGAATCAGATCATATGTGAAGCTCAAAACTCCTGTTATTGTCCATGTCAAAATAAGTACAGCACCAAGTAAACTAAACCCTATTATGGGCCACCTATAAATTGAGAAATCAAAAATAGTTAACTTGAACAAGTTTTTCTTTTACATGCATATATTTCTAGTGTACTGAGTATATGTAGGGAAAATAGCTTAATATAGAAAAAGCACATGAAAACTACAAAATTCATCTGTTTTCAGTTTGATGAATTAAAACAAAAATTTGCAATAAAATGAAAGTACACTATGAGATCTCAAACCCCGAGTGTTCAGGACCGCTAGCTTTTTGGAATTTGGATCCTAACTCAAGAAAGAGTCAAAATTATCATATTGCATAATGTTAAAAACGTTTTGCTCTTGTTTGAGCTTTTTTTTCTTTATCAACCTCTATTAAAGCATACAATTGGTAGAGTTTAAAAAAAGGTTGAAAATAATTTGCATCATTGTATGACCCACAAATGTTGATCTTTATTATTATGGATTATTGGACATCATAATTCTGCTTAAAATAACTTCATTTTTGCTCAATATGATTTGTATAGAAACTAATGAGAAAATAAAAAATAATAATGTAAACTCAAAGTGGATGCTAAAAGATTTTTGCACAATTGCAGCAAAAGGCTAATATTACACATGACAGGTGGCATCAACGAAACATAAAAAGGAACTGTAAGTACCATGTTTTTAATGAGTAACAGCCTATTGTTAACAATTTTTACATCTGAATTTAAATTCTTGTTAAATGTTGATAAATTCTATCATTTTTTTCTTGGAAAAAAATATGCATATATATTTAAGGAAAAATAGTTCCGTGTTTTGGGCAGTCCGTGCTTCCCAGCCCTTAGGCAATTGTTTTCTTTTTTCTCAAACCAATGCCTTTATTTTCTTTTTAATCAGCATCAAAAATTATTTAAAAATTACCTCCATAGTGGATATAACAGCAAGGGACTGATAACGTAAAACTGCATATCATTAGCTAAATACCAGGACCAACCAACACACTAAAATACAAATTAAAGAAAATATTACAAAGAGGATCAAAAGCCAGATAAGAAATATACAAGTAATTTGAAAGCTACACAAATACTAACCATTTGATGTATTGGTATGAAGTTATTGATGTATAACAAATATTTCCACCATGTTCCACTCTGTGCCTCACAGTAACGATCATCCCAAAATGGGCCAGATCCCAAATATTTGAAAACGAACATGTAGAAAAATACAACAACCATGTAGGCAGGCGTTAGTCTGAAAATTAAGAGAAAAAATGACATACATAAGATTGAAAAATAAATAACCATATAAATTTTAGCTAATTCTGCAAAAACTTCAATGCATAAGTATATGCCTTCTACGGAGGTTATAACTCATTTGCCATGAAAACACGAAAATTATATTGAAAAGTAGAATGTTTTAAGTAAAAATATTCCAGACAATGCAAAAACTAAAGCATAAGAACAAAGCAAGAAAAATAAGTTTGAATGTTTTTGATCTAAAAACTGCCAAATATATTCATGCTCATTCTGTTCTGATTTTAAAATAATTAGGAAAACATTAAATATATTATTGCTCTAATGCTTCTATTTGAAAATTATTATACCGGTACAACTAGAACCAGGGATTAAAAAAATATATTAAAGAAAGAAAAGTTTTTAAAATATCAAAAGGACAGAACTGAAAACTTATCTAATCTGCACAGAGTTATATTTAAGTGAACCAAAACAGTACAAAATAAAAGCAAATATATTTTCAAAAATGGGGTTACAAAAAGTTTAAAAAATTTTGAAATATAATTGTTGTAAATACAAATATTAACATAAAAAAATAAGCATGAAAAAACTTCTGCAAGTGTTTTTTACATTTTGAGACAGGATTGTGCAATTTAAATCATTTTTTTAATCACTGATTTAAATATTGAAGTTTTAAAAATTTAAAAGAAAAGATTCTAATCTATATAAATCTGTTTGAACGGAGCAAGTACAGCAGAAAGTATAATGGTAAAACTAGTTTTATCATGTGACGTACACTGGAACACAATAGTAGACTTCATTTCATGCTATGTGTTAACGCCTCTGCGCGGGCCCCGAGCAATAAGGAGCAACGCTTGGGGTCTTGGCTCTTTTCTTCGCCAAGCAACCCTAAAGCCCCCATTGTGAGAGGAGCGTGGGAAACCACCCCTCGGAGATGCACTTCCAACGTTGTAGCGGATGCAGCCATAGGGCTCTCGCTCCCAATCCCTTGCAAGGATACATGCGTATCCTAGTCTTACTTTAATATTATGCTCATACTCTAATTGTAAATAAATTTAATTGTTTGTTGTTTTAACCACGACTCATCAATGCAGTCACCAATCTCAATATACAGTCCACTGCTGGAAAATTAGTTTTTCCCCCTCAAGCCAGGCGGCTTCATTTTTGGTCAAGTCTCACCGGAGGAGAATCAGCGTATTTGATTTCTTAGCGGACTTTCTACTTAACGAGATGATGGACCTCAACATTTTAAACCGCAGATGAGGAGGTCTCAAAGGACAAGTCACGCGGTTGCTATCATTTATAGGAAGTGATATGGACTCTACGGAAATCGAGTGCAAACTTGAACATGTGCAAGCTCTAAAAACCAAATTCAAGCAGCTGAAATTGGATTACTATTCAGTGCTGAAAGATGAGGAATTGGACGAAAATGAAGAGGTTCTCATTGATCTCGAAGAAGAATTAGAAAAAATAGAAGTCGCTCTCAAGCGCAAGTTCAAGCAGCTCAACAACAATAGTTCCCGCTCCTTTAATGATGCTCCACCTAACTCAACAATCAGTATCCGTCTTCCCGAAATATCACTTCCAAAATTTAATGATAAATATGAAGAATGCTTCCTCTTCAAAGAACAATTCAACTCCATCATCAATAGCAACTCTTCCCTCTCAGATTCACAAAAACTATTACTTGAAATCATCACTTATCGGCCGCGCCAAAGAAATAGAAACAATAGATGATACCTACCAGTCCCTGTGGAAAGCCTTGACTGAGAGGTTCGAAAATAAGAGACTAATTGTGAACAGTCATATACAAGAGCTGTTAAACATCCAGAAAATAACTGATGAGTCAGCAGATGAGCTGAGAAATCTTGTGGACAAGATTCACAAGCATCTGTGAGCCCTTCAGCAAATGGATCTGCAATGTAATGATTTTACAGAAGTTTTACTCCTCAACATATTTCTTCAAAAGGTGGATGCAGAATCACGAAAGCAATTTGAGATGTCCTTAACCTCTACAGACATCCCAAAATGGAGCAATTTTGTTCAACTCTTAGAAAGGAGGTATCATTTTTTGGAGAACTCTCAAATTCAATACACTTCACAAATAGAACCCAGATTAACTCAAAAAACATCCATAAGCAGTGTAAATAAGCCATTGCCGTTGAACAGTTGTAAATTGTGCAGTGCTTCACATAATCTGCATAATTGTGAAGAATTCAAGCGTCTAAATGTCAAACAAAGGTATGACCTAGTGCGGAAAAACAATTTGTGCTTAAATTGTTTTGGATTATCTCACTGAGTACAAGATTGCAAATCTAAGAACAGCTGCCGACAGTGTTCACAAAGGCACCACTCTTTACTACACAAGGACAGCTCGACCAGAAATTCCCATGCATTCATCCTCAACTCCCATGGCGAACGAAGCGCAATTTCTTCTCCGCAATTTGCCTCAAGCAATGCAGGTGTTGAAAACCCCTCACTCGAGCGGGGGAAGAACAGAGACACTTGTTTACTTTCAAGTCGTAAAGCTATCCTACTGTCAACTGTTAAGATCTGCACCCCAGCTGATGTTGCAGAATACTCTCAAGAGTTTAGGAGACACTCGGGGAACAAGATTGAAGCTGAGAGACATACTCCTAATGAACTATCGAACATTTCATTGACTGTTACGATCGATAAAAATTCATTTCTTAATGACATTCTAGGAATCTCTAATAACTTTACAAAACTTGTGAGAACTCTAAGTTTTATGTTTAGATTTATTCAAAATTGCAGGTACCCAGATCAAAGGACATCTGGCCCAATCAAGACGCAAGAGTTAATGAAGGCGGAAACATTTCTTATTCAGGCTGCTCAAAAGACAGAATTTGAAATGGAAATAACGAACTTATCAAAGGGAAATTTCATAACAGGTAATAGTAAATTAAGATCTCTAAACCCCTTCTTAGATAAAAATAACGTCCTTAGAGTAGGAGGTCGTTTAAGTAATTCGAACCTCTGTTATTCTCAAAAGCATCCTGCGATACTCCCTGCTAAGCACAAGCTAACTCAAATTATGATAAAGCATTTTCACGTAAAAAATTTACATGTTGGAACGCAGTCCTTATTATATTATGTAAGAGAAAGATTTTGGCCCCTGAATGGTAGGAATCAGTGCCGAAAAATTGTGCATAGTTGTATCACTTGTTATAAAGCAAATCCCTCTTTAACGGAACAACTCATGGGATCTCTACCTGAAACGCGCGTAAACCCCAGTTTTCCTTTCCAACATACTGGAGTAGATTTCTGCGGCCCATTTTACGTAAAATATAAGGGTCAGAGAAAGGGGGTTTTAAACAAGATTTATGTAGCTATTTTTGTGTGCTTATCGACTAAAGCGGTTCACTTTGAAGTAGTTTCAGATTTAATGACAGAATCATTTATAACATCTCTAAAACGATTCTTTGCAAGAAGAGGTAAATGCTCAGTTCTGTATAGTGACAATGCAAAAAACTTTGTGGGAACCCACGCCGAACTAAAGCGTCTTTACAATCTTGTGTGCAAACCAGATGAATATTTAAGTAACTATTTATCTTCCGAAAATATTGAGTGGAAATTTATCCCTTCAAGAACTCCTCATTTCGGGGGAATTTGGGAAGCAGGTATAAAGTCCTTCAAGTACCACTTAAAAAGATCTATTGGCAATGCGAGATTGACATATGAAGAATTTATAACTGTAACTAATCAGGTAGAAGCAATTTTGAATTCTCGACCACTGACTCCTTTGTCATCAGCAACTGATGATTTAGAAATTTTGACACCAGGTCATTTCCTTATTGGACGGCCAATTAATTCAATTATTGAGCCTCAGCTGTTAAATTTAAATGAAAATAGATTCGGATGAAATATTTGTGTTTGTAGTTTTTTTTTTTTAATTTCAATTGTATAGCTCATTATGTTACTCATTATGCTATTGTATTTACCATGTGTTATTGCTTTCATTATTGTTCAACTTTGGTAAAGGATTTGTTCAATTTGTAAGTAAAATATATGTTTTTCAATTGTTGAATGTAATACATACATTGCAACGCCGGGCGGCATGTTAACGCCTCTGCGCGGGCCCCCGAGCAATAAGGAGCAACGCTTGGGGTCTTGGCTCTTTTCTTCACCAAGCAACCCTAAAGCCCCCATTGTGAGAGGAGCGTGGGAAACCACCCCTCGGAGATGCACTTCCAACGTTGTAGCGGATGCAGCCATAGGGCTCTCGCTCCCAATCCCTTGCAAGGATACATGCATATCCTAGTCTTACTTTAATATTATGCTCATACTCTAATTGTAAATAAATTTAATTGTTTGTTGTTTTAACCACGACTCATCAATGCAGTCACCAATCTCAATATACAGTCCACTGCTGGAAAATTAGTTTTTCCCCCCTCAAGCCAGGCGGCTTTACTATGTTCACAATATAAAGAGCAAGATTTTTGTCATTTACCTGTATTTTAAGGTTTGGAGTTTTGGCAAGCAATTTTCTTGTAAATGGAGCACTTAAGGACACTTTTGAACTTACTATTTACAATCTTAAGTTGACTGATAAAATAATGATAATAATAATAAACAAATAACCAACTTGAAAACGCAGTCAATCACAGATAAATCAACTTTTTTTTATATTAAGAATTATGAATTACTCTTTGTAACACATCAATCCAGAGACAGAAAATAAAAATTTTAAATTTGTGCAAGAAAATGATGAAAGATGAAATAGTCGACTTGCACAGCAAAAATTGCAAATTTATTGGTAGCTGCATGGCGTGTCTTCAGAAAATAAAAAGGATTACTGCTGCCCACAGCCAAAGGAAGAATTAAACTCAGTACATTTCAAAAGGTACTTGAAATCGGGAAAAATTACAACTTTAATAGCACTGTTGGCAGGGGCTTGCACAGAAAATTTGGAACCCGTCACAAATGACTTCTCTGCCCCCCTCTCCTCCATATTGTTTACCCCCGTATTTCATCCCTAGTTTTAAAAATATTGGCCCCCTTCAGGCTTGGATCCGAGCCAACAAGGTGTCCCTTCTCCCTCCCCCCCCCCTCGTGCACGCCCCTGGCTTCAGGCACTTGTAACAGTTGCAAATACAAGCGGCTGTTATTTGCAATGGGGTGTGTAGAGTTTATTCTATCCTTCAATTTTTCAACTGTCACTAGTGAATGAATTTTGTTCAGCCTTTAATGTTTTTGCAATAGCTCACTTTATTATATGTTACGAGTTCTTATGTTTCAGTGCACTGAATTTATTTCTGAAAAATAAAAAGACAAGAATTTTTCAGGTTGAATGAAAATGGCGCTTTTGTGATAGATGTATGTCTCTGTTTAAAAAAAAAAACACACATCAAAGTGCAAAGTTTTAAGAGGGCTTCTGATTTCGAGTGAAATTGAGTAGGACCATATTTGGTGGGTCCACAACATGCTACGGTTTGTCCTTTTGTATTTTAAAATCAATTATGCATTGGAAAAAATCGTTTTCGTTTCCCCTCCCACCTGAAAAAGTTGAAACCACAAGTGTGCACAGGGGCACTTTGAGCTATTTTGTGTCACTTTTACCTGTAGTATTATTGCTTTCATTTATTACCTACTTTTTATCGCATAAATTTCTAATTCTTTTACTTTTTCACTAATGCAATTTACAAATTTTATATTTCATATAAGACAATAACTTACCGCCACAACCTATGACAATAAAAATATATCCAATTAATCTTTCCATTTTTCTTGGCAACTTCTTTCAGAAAAAGGTATGACAAAAGAAAACCACTGTAACATGAAAAGCAATTTCAATTTGCATTTAAATTATTTTATATAAAGATATACAAAAACACAATGAAAAATAAAGCTCATTTTCTAGATAAGTAATATAGAATCATAAAAATACTAAGCCTTTGATAGATATATAGCCAAGGGCAGATTCAGGAAGTATGTCAAGGGGGTGAAGACTCTATTTAAGTGACCAAAGATTGATTAAAACTGAGACTTCTGAACTTGAATTTTGCTAAATTGCCGAGGGAGAACCTCTGTGTACATAGTAAGTGCAGCCTGGTTTTATCCTAGGGAGGAGGGGGCCCTTACATAACTTTTTTTTTAAGTTACATAAAATTGTTTACATAACATTGACTGATATTTTAAAATACAAAATAACTGAAAATTTATTTTAATAGAAATTGGTTTTCAATAGTCGAGGTGGGTTTAGTATGAAAACCAACTCAGTCTACTTTTTGAAATTTTATGGGAAAATCATTAATGGATTGAACTATTTTTTAAAGAAGACCAGTTTTTGCCAACAGCTTTCAACCTAATCAAGCTGGAGTCTTCCAACTGATTGGTAGCGTGATTGTTTCCAACATGAAATAACTTTTGAGATTTTGTAGTTTTAACTGGTTTTGATACTAAATGCCAGAATTGCTCTTGTACTTATTAGTAACATTGTCAGTAAGGCAGTAATGTTTTGAAATATTTTTTGATAAAAGAATAATTATCTTAAATAGAGCTTAGTTTCTACCAGAAGAAGAGTAGGAGTCCTATTTACCCCACAACTTATTTATAGGCGCAAATAGCTCGCATTTCGCCTAAAATGTTGAAATTTGCAAAAAATTAGAAAAGAAACAACTAATACCTGATCTTAACTGTTAGAAGTAGGCTGCAACGCTGAATAATTTTTAAAATAATGCCTAAGTTGAAAATTTTAGCAACTAAAACAAAAAATCTAAAATGCTAATTCCTAAAACCATGTTACCAAACAAATTTTTAATTTTATGATTCTATGATATAATATGGTTAATTAACATCCTTAAAATCATTCATTTTTATGTTGTGAAAAAAGAATAATTGAAAAAAAATTAACTACCCCTTCTTTGAATAACTGAAATAACAACTGTAATTAACAAATAAAGGAAATTTATTCCTTTAGCTATTTAACTGACTGGCGGTTTGACATACGAGCGGAATTTCACCTGGAAAAGGTCACCTTGGGAACATGGCTATCTGCTCGAAATGGTCAATACTTTTTATCTTGAAATTTCCTCCCCCTTTCGGAAGGAGATAAAAAGCACTTAATCCCTTTTGCCCAGGACGTGCTGTCAAAGCTCAACCCCTTTCTTTTCAACGCGTGTCGCAGGGAAGAATGGAACTCCTCCAGACATGCTGCCAAGGTCCGTCCCGCCCATTTCTCCCCTCAACACGTGTAGCAAACGAGTTGAATTCCTTTCAGCCAGTTGCGTTTTACTAATCACAACTTTCTGTAATATTTATGAAGTAATAATCCAGATTTTAAATCTCTGGAATTGCTATCTCCTACTACTGCTCTAAATTACTATTCACATATTTTATTATTGAATTTAACTACTCATATTCAACATTTATAAAACAATATTTGGAACAAGTTATTTCAATACGAAATAGCTACATGCATTTAGTTATGATTGTAATGTTTTGCATAACCTGAAATGATACGTAATAATAGAAAGCAATAAAGGAATTCCCTCCCCCCTTACGCGCAATAGCAATTCGTTGTTTCTCTTTTAACGCTGGGGGAAAAAAGCACTGCAAATTTATACATCTATGCATACTTTTTACATACTATGTTTGTATATGTATATTTATTTCTTTATTTGTGCATTTTTATGTTTCGAATATCGCCATATTTGAGACTAAGTGATCGTAATAGCGGTATACCTAGGCTTGCCTTATTTCCGAAATGTTCAACCAGGACCCCCCACCGTGGGTATTTCAAAAGGTACACACCCCGGCTGGTTTTCAGAGTGTTTTAGAAGGTAGTTTATTCTCAATGCTATGGATAAATGATTACTAATTATCAGCCTAAACCAGGAATAATAAATGATACATGACGCAAGCAAATACATTTAAACTATTTATTTTGTAAACGTTAATCTTTTGAAGTTACTTTAGCAAGAAATGAGAAATTGAATTTTGAACAATATTTACATGTTTATTGCATTGGCTAGGACTTTTTTAGAAAGTCTTTTTTGTTTTAAATCTTTTTGTAAAATTCCTTACAAGCTAATCCGATAGTAATTTTACAGGTCATAAATTACAAATCTGTACCTCAGTGCTAAACTAACGTGATTCACACACGCTACTTTACAGGAGAGAAAAAAATATGTCATGTGAGTGCAATTTTCGAAAATATCTAAAATATCCGATATTTTCAATCAACGCAAACTAATGTCTTCAAAATAGTAAATGCATCCTCAAATCACTCTTTATTTATTATTATAATATGCAGACTTAAAATTAAGGTTTCTTTAATTATTCATATCTAATATTCCATTTTACATTTTAGTCAATTTTAATAGAGTTAATATAGCGTTAGCTGTTTTACTCATTTGTCTTCTGTTAGCTACTTTTAAACAGTTATATGATTCAGAAAAAACAATATGCAACAGTCAGGGGCACAGTCATAAGACATTTTTTTTTTCCAACCAATGATTAACATTTAATTAGGTACTTTTAATATGCATTAAAATTGTTACATTACTAATAATTTTATGAATAAAAAAATACATTATTTTGTTATATTAATGTGTAATAATACATCATAAAACTATAGTGCATAACTTTTTGGTTATCTTTAATAATAAATGAGCTATATTACTATGATTAATATAATTTTTATACTGAAAATACCGTAGTTGGAAAAATAAATATCGAAAATATCAAAATATCATGATATTTTCAGAACAAATATCGGATACATATAGGCGAACCCTAGCAGTAATAAACAGAAAATTCAAACTTTTGGACTTACGTCAGTCTGGCTACGAGGTACAGAAATGAAAAATTTATTATTTTAAATAATCCTTCACGGTTAATTATTTTTATATTTTTTTGGTCATCTGTAATGAAACTTATATTTTACCGAGACGTGAAGTAAACTGGCCGGGACACTGGATTTTTGAATGAAAATCGGGACTGTCTAGGATCCCGTTTGAAAATCGGAAAACAAATACTATCTAACATTCACTGAATTATGGCGTATTTAACAAAGCTATTATTAAAGAAACACTGACAATCACATGGGATCTAGTATGGGGCGCCTCAATGAGAGGTCTCAGAAGGACAGTGTAACCTCCCCAAAAAATTCTCATTTGAAAAATGTGGAAACACTATTGCAACATTGAGATTCTTCTTTCAAATTTTAAAAATTGTTTTTTATGATGCATAATGTTGTTTCTCATTAGATGTTATGTAAGTATGATATAATGTACATGCTCATGTTTATCATTTGGAAAAAGTAGAACTTCATTCGACAATTTGAGAATCCACCTCTCCCCCCCCCCCTTCTCATTTTATTTCGGAGTGCCCCTGCTAGTAGTTAAGACCTAAGTGACCGAGCTAGGTATCAAATCAAAGTTATGAAAACACAATTAAAGCAAAAAATAGTAAACAACGAAATACTTTTAAATTATAGTGGTAAAAAAAAAGTCGCAGCAAAAAAGTTGTTAAAATAATTTTACGAATTTTCATCCCCGTAAAAGGTTTATTAATTAGTATGAGGCATGAATTATGTATTCAGCTTGTCCACGAAAATTACGACATGTAAATCACATGTATTTTGCCGTTTTACTTATTTAAAGATTTTTTTGTTGTTATTTTATGGTTAATATTTATTTATTTAATTTGATAAGATTTAAAAATAAAAATCGAAAAGATTGATTTGTGAACAAAGATTGAGAGGTAAACAAAAAGGTTAACTAAAATCCATGTTTTATTCTAAAAACTTCAAAAAACTAAAAACTATGTTTTTCATTACATTACCTGGCACTAAAAAGCTAAAGGGCCTCTCCCGTGTATCCTCCCCCTCTCTCTCCTATCGAATGATTCCTGACATGAATATCGTTCTAATTTCGGAATAATATAGGGGACACGTGCCCTCCCCCCCCCCTGACTCTACGCTTATGCTGATCACTCCCACAGGGACTTATCCAAAAGGGAGAGGGACTCGATATTATTTTTCCCCTCCCTGAAAGACTAGAATTTCCCAAACTCCTCCTCCCCAAATTTTAGAGATGTCCTCCCCCCCCTTTTTTTTGCTGGCTACGCTAGTGCGACTCACTTGAGCCTCTGTACATATTAGTTTGAAGTATGATTGCAAATGTACATGTGCTATGAATATTTTTTTTCAATCTTCAATTGTAGTAATACTTTATTTTTGTTAGTATCATTTATTATTATTATTTTTTTTAACTTTGTCTCTCGCTGTATATACTCAGCTATCTATATATCTGACTATATTTATCAATCCATATCCATCTATATAAATATAAAATTCAAGAAAATAATTTCTATGTCTGTATGTTAGCAGTTGGAGTGGAGTACACGTATCCCTCGCTTTAAATGCATCTCTAAATGTGTATCTATCTTATGGTCTCTATTTACTGTTTAAGTTCAAATGACTTAAAAACACATTGAGTAAAATAAAAAGTGCAACACAAATTGAAGATAGTTTAAAAGTATATTTTAAGAGCTCAGTTTGATTATGTTTCAACTTACATACATTTGAGTATACAAAATATTCTTAAGCAATCAAATTATAGAAGCATTTCCATGAAAATAAATTTATCGAAAAAGAAAAAGAGAAAAAATACATTTAAAGTTTTACACAATTAATTTTAGAATGCTTGAGAAGTATGGTAAATTTTAAAACATGGGACCGCACAGAGACCAACATTACACTCTTCGCACTGAAATCTTGTTTCTCGTCTAATGCGTTTCCCATTATCGTTTGTTTTACTGCCACAAACAACACATTTCCTTACAGGATATTGTTTAGTTGTTGAGTTATTTGTAACATAGGAGGGAAAATGCCTTCCGGTCAATCTCAAGATGTTTTCCGATGCTTTTACCCCTACGCTACGATTTGGCACACATTTTAGTTCTCCAGAATATTCAATTAGTCTTTCAATCAGGCGAAGTCGAAAATTTACATGGGATAGAGTTCCACCGTTCTTTTTAAAAATTACAAAAGCGTTCCAAACCGATTGACTCAGTAAGTGCAGAAAGATTTTTTTGTAATACTTCCTTTGTTGATCTCTTGTTATGCTGTAATAGGATAGGCATTGATCAGATCTGTCCACCCCACCCATTGTCGAATTGTACTCATGCACCATTACGGGTTTCGTTTTGATTCTATCATCAGCGCCAATATTAACAGTATCAGCATTGTGAATTGTGCTGAGCATGCATACTGTCTTTTTATCTTGCCACTTCATCACACACATTTTTCCTTTCTGATATGCTACAATTTGACCTTTCTCTAATTTCTCTTTTTTTCTGATCTCGGCAGGTAAACCTTTTCTGTTTGCCTTCATTGTTCCGTAAATATCAGTTTTTTCCTTGATTAAAAGATCGGCAAGCTCAGGAGAAGTGTAGAAATTGTCTGTAACAATTGTATATCCTTTTCCTAACAAATCGTGTGCAAGTGTCGTGACACTTTTGGTCGATAATCCAAAATGCGCGTAAATATCTTTGAAAGCCGTATCCTTGCCAGTGTAAATAATAGAGTTCCATATATATCCACTTCTGGATTCGCAGAGCTCATACATTTTTATTCCAAATCTCGCTCGCTTGGTTGGAATGTATTGCTTCCAACCCAGCAGCCCATTATATGCTAGCAAAGATTCGTCGATTGATAGTTCCTCCTCTGGTACATATGCCGATTGAAAATTTTTCGTCAACATGTTGTGAATGTCATATATTTTTTTCAACTTAGGTGCGGGATAACTTGCATCGATAGTTTCGTTATTCACAAAATGAAGAAATTTCATTATCAGAGAAAAACGTGTCGAGCTCATTACTCGACCGTAAAAAGGAGTGGTTATTGATGGTCGCTTTGACCAGAACCATCTTTCTACGGGTTTTTGGGTGATTCCTTGGAGTAGAAGAAGTGAGATGAATCTATGCATCTCCTCTGCATCTGTTTCTTTCCACTTCAATGATCGGGATGAAGGTGTTAGATGAGCAGTCTCTAAGTACTGGTCGGCATATCTGTTGGTTTCGATAACAATGTGATCCATTATTTGGTCATTAAAAAATAATCGGAAATATTCTAGTGGATCTCCTTCGTCATAAAACGTGGCTTTGATTCCAGGATCTCCAAGAAAAGGAAATTTAGGTGGTGCACATCTCTTTTCTGAACTATTCACTTTACACCAGTCCCTAACGTCATCTATGCAAACCTCATTTTCCTCTGATTCATACTCCGAGGAACCGAAGTCTTCCTCTGATGATTGGATCAGACTTTCTTGATCTGATGCTGAATCTGAATCCGTTTATATCGTTAATTTGAACAAACAAGAATATATAAACTTTGCAGATAGCTGGCTAGCAGACAAATGCGTACGAAAGAGCATTTACGTGTCTTATATGTTCTTGGAGAATAATAGTTGACTACATGTCAAAGATAAGCATATAAAAGAAAAACACTCAAGTATCGTCAGCCGGAAGAAATAGGAAACTTCACAGAAATGTGTCATAGAACACAAAGCATTTCACTCAAAGGAAGTATTTAAATGCACTTTGTTACTTTTCGAGAAATAACACATATGGAGGGCCCCGTAATTCACAACGTGAAATGTAGGCGGTGCACTAGCAGGGATAATCTTACTAGTTCCTTTTTGTATTTTGATATTAGGAAGTGAAAAAGAATGAAGTAAAATACGATTCTGGACAAAGAAATATACTATACTTCTACAAAAGTCTTTTAGAAGTACAATGCCAGAATGGGCATGCATTTTGTAGGTTTTTTCATTAACCGTAAATAAAATGTGTCCTTGAAGCTATCAAGGGCAAAAGCTCTTTTTCGTAAAACTAAAAATAGTGTATATTCCAGATCAATGCCATGAGTGTAGTACAATATGTTTTTGGAATAAAATTTCTGCTAGAATTTCTTCCGTTGGTTACATGGTTTTCCTTTTTTCAACATATTGTCATTATTATTATTTACTAATCTTTTTATTTTTTGATCGTTTAAAATTTTGCTTAAAGAATTGGTCTCAGAGATTTTTCTTTGATATTTACTACGAGCAAAACCGTGGCTTGAAAATTAAAACAAAAAAAAAAAAGCGTTTAACTGGAGCTAAAACAAAAGTCAAATCAAATAATTACTAAGGCGGTCATTTTATTGCGCTTGTTGGGAAAGAAGCAAAATATAGAAGTCAAAAAAAAAAAATACATAAATAAATAAATAAATAAATAAAAAAGAAAAATATGATGACTTTTCGATTTCAATTTTCTCCGATTACCTTTCAATTTTCATTAGACTAATTAAAAGCGCTATTCATTTAAACGCGCGATATAATGAAAGTTCCATTTACTTTTCAGAAAAATCTGCCAGATCAATAACCAAAAAAAAATAAATAAATAAATAAAAAAAAACACTTGTTACAAGAAAAATTCCATTGAAATGTAAAATATTCCCTCAAATCAACTATTTATCGCTTTTTTCACTAAGAGACCCATTTACCGGAATGCAATTTCATTCGTAACTAGGTATCTAAGCGTTCAAAGTTGAGTAAAAAGGCTCATCTTTGAAAAATCCAAATTCCATAATGAACTGCAGAGTAAATTGAGATATATTTTCTTAGAACTAGGATGTGTTGTGTGTGGGGGGGGGAGGGGGTTCTACATTTTGCAAACCTTTTATCAACAAACAATCATATTTCTGGATTGCTTAAAATGAAAAGATATTTGGATGATAGCTAATTTTTATTGTAATGGCATTAAAGATTTTCTTATGCGAAAGTGTAGAAGAAGGTTAATTTTTCAAAATAATTGAAGTTTTTAAAAATCAAGGTTTTATAATTATTTTTGCTTAAGTTGTTCCAAGGAATTGAAAGATCATATGACTTGTATCAAGCAATTGCACAGATTAAATAGTGATTTTAGATAAATATCAGGCTTTGGGCAAATTGAGATCAATGAAAAATTCTGGATTTGTTGCTTAATAAAGTACAAATAGTTAAGCTCTGCTGAAGTTTTATTTTAATTATAAAACGGTTTAAACTTTTATTTATTTTTCTCTATTTATTATTATTCCTTTTTTTACATAAAAGAATAGTTATAAATTCTCACTTAACCATTTCCCCATTTCCATCTTCCTACAAAATACTGTAGATCTTAAGCAACTCCATAGAAATTTCCTTTACTAAGAGTCAGGTCCCATTCTTCTGAATTTCTCCCCCCTCTCAATGAAAAAAATTCCGAGGCTCTTTATTTTTTATTGAAAATAAAAAGCAATAAACAATTCAATTTTTGATTCTTTTTTTTTTTTTTTTTTGGAAACTATTCATTTTCATATACTTTTCCATTTTTAATAACAATAAAAAAAATATTATTATTGTTCTTTGCTAACAACTGAAGTTTTTTTTTTTTTTTTTTTTTGTATAAATGTTAACACAATAGCTGTCTGGTGTTGTGCAAAATTTTTGCTCTTACTATATATTGTTTATTTAGTTTTTTTTATTCATACAGAATTGAAATTGTATGCTAAGAGATAAATGTTTCTTTTTCTTTGTGATTAAAATAATTATAAGCTGAAGTATTAGACAGAATCGGTGAATTTAAAATGTTTCTGATATTAATGATTGAAATTTGCGACCGAAACCCAAGGCCAATCAGTTAGAGTAAATGAATTTGAAATAATATCCCTTTTTTTATATTTTTTATAATGTTTTGAGTACAACATCTGCCTAAATGTGCGTAAAACGCGACGTAAGTGCACATAAAAGTTGAAAATTGATCTTTTACGTGTACTTTTGGTTTTCTTTACAGCATTGTGATTTTATAACACTTAAAGTTCCAAAATTATATGTTAGTAGCGAATAAAGCCGTAGCTATAAATTTATTTCCAAAAGGATACTTAGTTTGTTTTCGTTCAATTTGAAATCTCACGGCTATTATTTATTAATTTATTTGAAATGTAATTGAATGTCATTGTCGTCGATTAAATTATGTTGCATCCATTTACAGCACAATTATTAATTAAATGTAAATTTTAAGCTTAGAAGAAAGAGAAGTGGATATTTCATTCTTGGAATCAAGTTTTGCTTTTAGCAGATGCTTACAATAAATAGCAAGGAGATTTGCTTAGAAATCTTTGCGTTGATAAGAAGGATGCAATGAACCTTGAAACCCCAACCTGATGAAAGGGTATTGTTTGCATGTGTGAATACAGAAGGTGGGCCCGTGCGCTCCGGGGTGCCGCTCTCAGGAGAGGGGAAAGGAAACGCAGGATTCTACGCCTTGGACCATTTGACAACGAAAATTTAGTGTCAGAAAAATACGTGTAAAACGCTAGCGACGTGATCTTGCTACGGCGTGATAAGACGTGCAAAACCGCCGGTAAGTTAAGATAATGAAAAAATGGAATTATTTCGTTTAATGTAAACGATGCATACAATCTAAGTACGGCTTTAAAAGTCTGTGAACTTGTCTTTCAAAAAATCAAATGCAGATTTCTAATCACAAATAATCTTAAATTTTCTAAATTCTTATTTCACCATTTACCTTAAGAGAAAAAATGAATCTACAGAAAATGGAGATTGAAGAAGCATTTGGAAAGGGAAAGAATCCATTTGTTTTAGAACGTCTATTCTATTACCTGAAAGAGGAAGATTCCTTAAATTAGAAAATAAAAATAATTACTTGGAAGATTAAATTTGAAAATGAACAAATTAATTAAGTTTCCATTAATAATCTCCAACTGAAAACTAGAACAATTTTCATACTTTTTTGGAAGAAAGGCCATTTTTTCTCAATTGTTTTTAAAAAGAAATAATTCTTTTTATTTACATTCTTTTAACACTTATAATATGTATCCTATGGCAGACAATAGTTTTCTGTTCCTCGCTGTAACATGTAACTCTTCGAAACTAACTCTACGAGATTTTCTTTATGGTGTTATATCACCATATCATAAATTAATGCCCCACAGGCCACACAATTTGCAAGATTTACAACAAAAAATCACAATTGCATTTTCTAAGACTGACCGTGATATGTTTCAGTGAGTAACCCAAGAATTAGACTTTAGATTTGATATCTTGATGCTGCAATACGAAAGCGAACATAGCTTGAAAACTTGTGCAGTTCCATTCAAAAGCAAAGTCGGCATTGTTACAGTATTGGTAAAATATTTATTTCAATAAGGCTTCCAAACTCCGGAGGGAATTTTGATATAATAGGGATAAACTAGGGTACCGTGAAAAATTCGGATTCTTTAAAGGGTGCCACAAGCTGGAAAAGTTTGAGAACCCCTGATATAATATATTCTTTTATATTTTGTAACTACTTTAAAAGTGCAATATAATTTATTTTTAGTATCTGATACACTTTTATTGCTTACTACATGTCAATCACTACACATAGTAAATAGATTGATCAAAAAGCTATACTATGAGCAAATATCAGTTTCATCAAAACTAAGATTTCCAATAATGCATTTTCCATTGAGAAGTAACTATTTATTAATGGACTTATCACAGATATAAAGGCTTACATAAGGAGTAACTTTTAATTTCTGGTACTGCAATGCTCAACTATTTGAATGTCCAACCAACTTATACAATCAAGTTACTGTCTCTTAACAACCAATCAATGCAAAAACATCAAAACTAAGATATTTACTAGAAAGAAAAAAAATCTTTTCACTTTCAGGTCCTCCCCCCCCCCCCCCCATAGTTTCTCTTCATCCTATTTTAGAACTGATTTGACAAATGCAATGAATGTGTGCATAAAGATTTTTTACTTTAAAATGATCAAGATGATTTACATAACTGTTTCTTTAACTCGGGGTTTTAAACAAGAATCTAATCAGTAAATTATTTCTTTTTCTTAAAAATATGAATATATAAATCTATCAGGAAAAAATAGGCTCACTGGTGCATAATGCATACAATTCAGCAAATATAAATACAGAAAACAACTTATTTTAGCCAAAAAAAAAAGTCAGGCAAAAATTTTCCTCTATTAAGTTTAACCATTAAGCTCAAGTACATACAATTCAAAACTTGAAGAGTTGAAAAACTTTGAAATTTTTGGATTCTTCACTTTTATGATATCTGCTAAAAGCAATTACCATAAATACTCTAACTCTTCATAATAAACTTTTAAAATTAGAACTTAAAAAGCTATAGTATAAATATGAAAACATACAAACATATTTAATAATAAACATTAGGACTTGTTTCAACTAACTTAATATAGATTTTTTGTATCAATATTTACCAATAATATGAATCGACATAATGTATGTGTGTCCCAAAATCACCCAAGTCAGACTCAAAAATCTAACACCATGTACAGTTAATAATTGACCCTCAGTAACATCAGTATTCAGAATTTTCTGTCCATTAGTTAAAGCAGAAAAGCAAAGCAAAACTCGTTTCCAAACAGAATCTAAAAAGAAAACAGAAAGTTATTTGGCATAAAATAGTGAAAATCAATTGAAAACCTTCAGAAAAAGTGAATTACATTTAAATTTTCACATGTTTGCAATGATTTTGCCAAATCAAAATTAATAGGAGTCAGATTTTTATACAATTACTTAACTTTCATAAATATGTAAATAACAATTTTAAAAAGCAGTGTGTACACAAGAACTAATCTGACCAGCTCAATACCCGGATTCACCCCACATCGAGCATAACAGGGATCACTTGGGATAGTAAGCTGGATAGCCTACATGTCTGACAGTCTTGTTTACAGTAACTGTGTTACAAGATGACATAGGACATCGTAAGAGACCTTTTGTACCTCATAGGTCACCTGTATCTTCTCATGTATCCATACTAGAGATGGCTCAATAAGATACTAAAACCTCCATTCATTTAGGAAGTTTCCTATAATAAATGATCATTTTTTAGGTTGTTATGAATAAGGACTAATAGACATATTCATGTTTTTTTGGATTTTTGTAGTAGCCAAGTTCAACTATATATACGTATGTGTAACAGAGATAGACTGGGGGTGCCATGAGAATATTCTACTTATTTAAAGGGCTTCCCAAATCAGAAAAGCTTTGAAGACTCTGCTCTAACAATCTAACAAGAATCTTTTGTACTGCTTGTCTCTGGGCAAGATTATGAAATAATTTTTCTACTCTTTAATTTATGAAAAAAAAAGTTGTCAATATTGTACAAAACTCACATATGTTTAGCATACATCAGTATGCATTTTTTAAAACCTCTTTGTTTTACAAGAATCTATTTTTTAGGATTTTATTTATTTTATTTTATTTTATTTTATTTATACCGTATAACCCCAATTTAACGATTGTCAAGGGAGTGGAAAAAGTTATCCTTAAATCAAGGATATCATTAAATCGAGGAACATAAGACATTCAATGCAATGAAATCCAGACCAGTAAAATGTATCTATAAATTGAGGAAATTTAAATCGGGTATCGTTAAATCGAAGTTATACTGCATTAATTTATTTTTTATTTATTTTTCAAACTAGAGTTAAATGAGTTCAAAATAATTATAATTTGCAAACAAAAAAGACAATAAAGAGCTAAAAAGTACAAGTTATATATGTATACCACTAAAAAAAAGGGGGAAAAATGCTTACATACATTAATGAATCTAGTTGCTAGCACGAATATGCTGCTACCCATTTTTAGTGACACTATTACTATTTTTCAAGATGAAAATGATAATACTTAACAGCATTGTGTAACTTTCAATACCTATTGTAGGCCATTTACAACCAAACATTAAGTTTTGTTAACTGAAAACAAATTTCAGTACACGATTTTTTTTATAAATAATTTAGTAGAAAGATTTTTTTTTATATTTAATTAAAATAGAAGATTTATCATTGGTACTATTCACTACATATTAACATTTTCAAAATTGTTTAACATTTACTACTTTTTTAAAGTTTCAAATTAAATACATGCACGGAAAAATTTCAAACCTTGTTTTTTGGGAATTGACTTAAAAATTTCCTGCTCTGCTTCCATATTTTCGGTTAAAGGTGATTTATCAAGAGTAACTTCATTCTTAAAAACGGTTTCTGCCGAATATTTTACTTCAGTATTTTTATTGATACTGGGAGAAAGTGAATTTCTTCGATTGATATCAGATGCTTCATCAGCAGTTGAAATATTTATCTGACGGCTTTGACTAGGATGTCTCAATTTTTTCTTCCAGTGGTCTACAATGGTTACTCCACTTCCAACAACAACTAATAGAATAAATCCTGACACAAAGGTTCTGGAATAAAATAGAGAAGTTTTTTTAATGAAATGTTCAACTTATATTTTTAATAATGCTAAAACATTTTAAAAAATCAAAAAGAAGTTTTAAGTAAACACTTCAAATACAAAAAAGCAAATTTTTGGATAAAAATAAAACAATCACAGCTACAGTCGGAAAAAAAGAATTCCTGATGCCAGCTATAGAAAGCATGGAAAACAATTTATACTATTTTTTTTTTTTTTTAATATTCCTCATGTGATGAAAGCACATACACTTTACTTGATTTTCATAGCTATAATACTCACTATAAAAGTTCTAAATCTAGAAAAACATTCTATTTAATGTGGCAGTTTTAAATTATTTTATCACATTTCTTCAAAAACATGGTAATTCTGATTTTCAAATAATTGAACCTACAATTATCTTACTGAGCAAAATTTAAAAAAATATTTCAGCCATTTTTAATTTTACATTGTAATAATTTTAGTCACTTTGAGACATTAACTAACTTGAGAATAAAGCAACCATGGCAAACATTATGGAAAACGTGAGTCTAATTTTCTTATCATTTTTTAAAAAATACTGACTGGTGGATCACTAAGCCAGTAACTCAACTAAGCTGATTTATGAGAATGTAGCAAACTTTCAAAAACCAAGATTATTCAGCCTAGTTGTTTTAACTACTTTTTAAAACAATGATAGAATTTCATTTTAGAACCTATGATGCACTTTTTTTTTCTTGTGGTAACATTTTGAAGGCACTCTTTAGGTGTTCTTTAAAGACAGTAGCTATAAAAGCAAGATCAATATTTGTTTTCAATGAGATTCCATTTGTGTTTTTTAATATATTGTAAAAATATATTAATATAGTATTTAGTAATTTAATATAGGCATGATAGTTGACTCAAGAAAAATTTTCTGAAGACTGTGTGAAATTTTCTAAAACTAGCCCCCCGTAACAATTTGTCAAATATGTGTACAAAAATCATTGGGAGAAAAAACACATTTTAAAAGCTTCTTTTTCTTCTGCAATAATTTTTCTGTTTTAAAATGTGTTGCCAGCTTAAAATTTTAGAAATTTTAGGAAATTTCAGATCACAACACCCTTGAATTAAATTTACCCTAATTTGATTGGTTTGTGAATTGTCTTTTATTCTACAAAAGAACTTGCAGTGGTGAAAACGTTTAATAGTCTAGAAATAAATACAAAAGTGACAACGAACAACCGGCTCTGAGCAAAGCTAAGTTTGTCCTAGTTAATTTATCTATCTCCAATAAAGATCAAGAGCTCTTTTAAAACTATTCGCTTCCATGCCAGTAACAGCTGCTTTCAGATAACTATTCCAAATGCTTATAACAGACAAGAGACATAAATTTCTCTTTTTCATTGAACGAAATCACAGTGAAGCACCATTTATACGTTTCTTTTTTAAACGTTTTTATCATCTATACATTTTCAAAATTGGTAATTGCAGAGTCCAATACATATTAAGTTTGATCTATTATACATTTTTTCATTTAATCGCTTTTTGCATGCAGTCCCTTCCAAAACGTATAACCGGTGCTTCACTGTAGTTACATTTCCCACACTTGTTGAATGAATAAAATTCACAAAACAATCAAGACCATTTTCTTATTTCTAGCATGTAATCTTTGACTGTGAATTGATTAACATGAAAAAACAAAAATGAAAGTTTCGTTTACTTAAATTTTTCTCCATTTGGAATTTACTACTGTTAGCAAGAGCTTCAGAATTGGAAAAGTTAAAAATCAGATTTAAAGTACTGGAAATGCAGACTTTAAAAGTAAAGTATCAAACATGAACATCAACTTACATAAATATTATACTACGAGTATCTAAAGTTTTCGTTCTGAGCTTGCAAGAAACATCAGTTAGATTTAGGAGATCCTTGTGTTCCTTCAATACAGGAAAACGCTCTGAAAATTTAGGTTGCAATAAAAATCACACAGAAAAATATGGTTAAATAGTGCAAAAACTAACAAAGAATACAAACCTAATATATGAGTGATATTGATGAGTGCAGTTTGGATTCCTTTCTCCGAGCAGGATTCAGGAACACAAAGCCCAACAGATAAAGGTAATTCTTTATACTAAAATCAAACAGAACATCATTAGAAACTTAAAGATAATAACAAAATATGTTTAAAAATGAGAAATTATGTCATTTTCATGTAAATAAATAACCAGTTCAAGATAAAATTGGCAGGTTGCAAAGTGTTCTACTTTCACACATTCAAGAGGATTTTTTAAAAAATACAAAAACTTACAGCAAAACTACTAAAAAAAAATTTTATTTTTTACAAAATATTTTACTAGTACAGAACTATTTTAAACAGTATAAAAACATTCTACATTACATAGTACAGACAACTTAAAGATAAATGATTCGAAAAAATCTAAAGTAAACAACATAAGAAATTAGAAAATTTACGCACATTTTTAAGCATTTCATAAATAGACAAAAATTGATATAGAATCAATATACTGTGATTGATACAACACATATTTTTATAAAACTTTCTACTATTCGTGCAAAATATTAAAAAAAAATCAGAGTGCGATTTTTGCCAAAATTGAACCAACGCCTGTTTACATATAGGCATGAATAAAACCATTCAGAAGGTTGCCACTTTTTTTTTCCTCGACCGTGATTAAACAAATTTTTCTCCTAGGGATTATTATTCGGCGATTTATCTTCCTATTTTTTTTTCCTTTTGCCAGCAGAAGGTAATCAAGGATTTTAGTTATACTTATGGATGGTTGCATTTAATTTATTTGGGAATTTTTGATTTGCCTTTTTTTTTTTAAGAATGATTATTTTGAAGGGAAACATTACAGTTTTTTTTTTTTTTTTTTTTTTGAATTGAAGCCTGATTGTTAAACATGCATTACTTGACATAACTTTTATTTTCAAAGTAAACCGTGCAAAGCCGGGCGACACAGCTAGTACTTTGAATAAAACAAGTGGCTTCTTTGTTTTCACTGTTTCTATGTGTTCACTGCACATTTGTACTACAGTGTATAGTTTACGATTTGAATTTAAACTTTCAAGTTTTTCACTAGATTAATTTTTTTTTCTTTGTTAAATTGTCTTTTAAATTTATGTCCAAATATTTTATTTTTATTATTTTTTTAAGCAATATTTATTTCAAAACTTTCCTTTTCCATTTTTTTATGCAGCGACAGGTCTTATATGCCAATACATTTCTACACGTCATGGTTTTAGTATAAATATATTTATAGGGGCGACTGGCTGACTTTGGCCCAGACAGCAAAAGACTATTTTGGCCCACCTCTGTAAATTAAAAAAGTTAAATTCAACAGTGCCGGATCTTGATTCTTCCAAGGTCAAACAAAGACATTATTTTACCGCTAGTTCATATTTTCCCTTAAGTTTCTAAATCGAGTTTTAAAGTCAAAAAAAAAGAAAAAAGAAAAAATTGTGAAACGTAAAATAAAGTTAACACTGACACATTTTTTATGTACCTTGAAAGAAGGATACTAATGGTTACAAGTCGTAAAAGGCAGATCTTAAGGCTTCTTTTCTCTGGCAGTATAAGGACATGAGGAAAGGGAGGAATCAGACATATTTCCCCAGAAAATTTTCAAAATCTATTGATCTATATAGGATTAAGGAGAAAAGAATTTGGAAAATGGGTTCTTGTTCCCTTCCAAGCCATATTTTCAAAATTGATGCCAAAAACCACAATTTTACAATTTTTGGTATTGTTAAAAGAGAAAGAAAAAAAGGGGTTCCTCCACATTTTTTTTTTTTTTTTTTTTTTTTCAAAACTGAAGTCTATTTTATTTTGTTTTTGTTTACAGTAGAATGTCGGAGGCTCTTCCCAGAAAGCCTCCAAAATATGAAGTTTTAGAAATGCAATTTTAGGCTACCCTTGATAAAATTAATGGAACAGGGAAGGATTGGGGGCTCTTTGTGAAAATGTTTCGACGTTATGTTGAACTATCAAAAAACGTTGGTCACGTTAGAGAGAGAAGGAGGTTAGAGGATCTTATTTGGAAGAACTTCAAAACTGAAGTCTACTCAACCCAGGGCCGGATTAGCCATAGAGCAGACACTGCAAATGCTATGGGCCCTGCATTTCTGGGGGCCCCGTGCCATGAGAAAAAATTCAGAAAAAAATTAAACTGTTTTCCCGTACTTTTACCTGAAGAACTTTTCTCTCACTCCAAACAAATGTTCAAGAAAATGAAAAATCTTGTGTTTTTTCATTGAAGCGCAAACTCCTAACTTATACTGGAAAATACCATCCCGACCACTATCATCAATGCTAGAAAGGGGGAAGGGGTTTCTTGCGTATTTTGGAGACGGTAACAGCAATCAAACTGACAAAGATTGAGAACAGTCACTGGCTTAATTAGCTCCATATCTTTTTACCCATATCTAGGCTTCAGAGGCAAATTACTTGACCGTATTTTGAATGAAGTTTGGTCAATTAGATTTCAACTAAAACCACTTTACCTTCTTGCAAAACATTTCTTTCAGCTTTATTTAACAATTTTTCCCATTAATAGTTGACCTCTTGAGGATAAACATTTGTGACTAAAATACGACTCTGTGCTGCTAAAGTCAATCTGGGGCCTGAGGCAACTATAATGACGGTTTTAAAATAAAAAATCAAATATTTTTATCAGATAAGGTCGTTTGTTCTGAAAGAGGTTACTATTTTGAACATAAAGTACGTTATCTCAACAAATGCATAACGATTTGACTTTCGCACATGTTAGTAATAGTCAAACTGCATTTCAGTAATAGCTGCAGCTATAGATTTGACCTATGGCAAATTTAAAATATATATATATATATATATATATATATATATATATATATATATATATATATATATATATATATATATACAGTGGCTCCCAAAAGTGTTCGTACACCTACGACTTTCAATGAAATAGGACCTTATCCATTGGTTAGAATTAATATTTCGGAATAGGTATTTTATTATAAGATCTATGATCTATTTTTAACAAAACTGCATGAAAATTTTTAATAAAACATTAAAACTTAATTTTTTAAAAATCAAAAACCAAAAAGTGCTGGAAATTTTATCTCACAAAAGTCTTTGTACACTTTGCAAAAATGTCAAAAAATAAGGAAAAAATCTAACTTTTCACTAAGTTATTATTTAGCAGAATATCATGCAGCAACAACAACAGCTTTTAAACGTCTGGGAATAGATTTCATTGTTTTTTCTTTCTTTTTTTGTGCAATTTCTGAGTAAGTGTTCAGCCGCACTACTAGTCTTACTATTTCTAGTTCGCTTTTCGTTTCAATGGTGTATTTTCATAATCTAGCCACCACATATCTCCAAATATGTTCATTAAATTTAAATCTGGCTATTGAGGAGATATTTCTAAGCTTAAGGGCAAATTTTGAGGCACTAAACGCAAAAGTGTGCTTCTTATCCTTATCTTGATTAAAAACAAAGTTGTTTCCGATAACCAAATTTTGGGCTAATAGTTTAAAATTGTTTTTTAAAATATTTAAATGAACAGCATAATTCATTATTTCACCAAAAAATTTCAAATTTCCAAGTCCTGTTGCTGAGATGCACCCTCACACAAGAACACCTTCACCCTCCTGATTAACTGATCTAACTAAGTTCTTAAGATTAAATTCCTCATTTTTTTCTTCCATTTACAATTATACAACAATTTAACCCAAAATGTTTAATTTATTTTCATCTATAAGTAAGACGTCGTTCCAAAACGTTTTGAGCTGATTTATCATTGATTTTACGACGGAAAGCATAAGCTTATTGTTTTTCGCACGAACAAGAAAATTTCTACGGGAAGAGATCCCATTTAATCCAGCTAATCAGAAACCTTGGCGAACAATTTTAGGCAAAAATTAAACGTAAAATGTTTCATTCAATTCTGCAGAAACTTTTTCAGCTCTGAAATGGGTATTTTTCATGTATTTTTTAACTGTAAACCTCTGATCACGCTTTGTTAACTTTGCCAGTTGACCTTTTCTTACCTTATTTTCGATCCAATTCTTGTCTTTAAAGCATTTTATCAAGCACTTCATTATAAAATGGTATAAATTGACCAATTTAGAGACATTTCAAACCAATTTATGGCTATTGTGAGAGAAAAAAATCAAATTTCAAATCGTGTTTGTTGTTTTCTACGCATACCTGCAATTTTAAAATAATAAGCAGAATATTAGGGAATAAATACACAAAAAATTAAAGGTAAATGACTTTATAGTATCATTACAATGCAAAAATAATAAAAAAAACCACATATGATAATTTTAATTATGAATTTATTTGAAAATATTTCAGTGTACGATGACTTTTGTGGCGTATCTTTTCTCGGTCTCTTAGTTTTTTGACAAATTTCAAAAATAAAATCTGGCAATATTTTGAAAAAAACTACTGGGTTTTATTCAGAATGGCATAAGAATGGTGTGAAAAAAAATTGGATTTCATATTCGAATTCAGTTTTGCGTTATTTTGGTTTTACTACAAAATTTCAAGGTGTACGAACACTTTTGGGAGCCACTGTATATGCATATTTAATTTAGTGATAAGAATTGTTTCATGATTACATGTCAAACTTTCATATATTCAGGTTTTGATCGAGTATGGGGCTCCATTAAAGTCAGAGGCCTTAGGTGTTAGCATGGTCAGTCCTTTGCAGACCTCCAACTAATTTATATATATATATATTTTTTGTTTTGTTTAGTTTTGTTTTTTTGTTTTTTAAATAAAATAGCATAGCAAATTGTGGAAAATATATGGGATGCAAAAGGTGTTTCAGACTGCACACAAATTTCAATAGGGAGAGAAATATATTTAAAATATTCTAATGAAAAGTCGCACCAGTAGTACTCAATTTTTGAAGGTATAAAATAAAATTAAAACAAAAACCTATCATGAGATTCAGGGATCAGGGTATTTAAAATTAAATAAAGTGGAAAAAGTGTTCATGCAAAGTACCACTTTAGCCTATAATGTTAAAAAAGGTCTACTAAGAGCCTCTGACGTTTGTATCTCAAATAAATAACAATATTAAGGTGGAAATTGAAAATTTCTTAATGAAAGTCCTAAACAATTAAATGTTTTTGAAACAAAGAGTGGGACAGAGTTTCCCACATTATTTGTATTGAAGATAAATCAAAGATAAGCGCAGCATAGAAAGGGAAAGGAATTAAGTCTTGAACCTTATTCATTTCTTTTGAATCACCAAAGTTAGTCTAAAACTGCATTATTCAGGGAGAAGATTGCCTAACACAATCGAAAAATCACTAAAATTATTTTCGGGCACTTCCATTTCGAAAAATTTCCATGGATGAATCCTCTCTCTATAATGTCATCAAGTTGGAATACAATTGCATATTTGTGACTATAATTTCAAAAAAATCCCTAAGGAAAGTACCCGTTCCCCTCCAACATTGTTTGCAATCATTTAAAATTTATTTCAAGAATTTCAACTTCTAAAATCTATTGGGCTGCCGGGGAAAGCTCCTGAACCTCATCCCATACCGTTTTTTACCAGCTAGGACCTATGATCATGTTTTCAACACTGCAATTTCGAAAAATCTCCAGAGGAATGCTTTTGAACCACCCCATCCCCCTCCTCGCCCCAAAATCACCAAAGATCGTACAAAATTACACTTTTAAAGTCTATAATTTTGAAAACTTTTGATTTAAAAAGCTGTTTTTAGACTTATTAATTCTAAATTTTTTCCAAAATTCTCCTTGAACAGCCCTTCCTATCCTTTTCACCCACATCATTTAAAACCATCAACAATTTCATTTAGGAAGTGAAAAATCGACTGGGGAGAGTTGCTATGAACCCGATTTCTTCCAACCTTACCTAAGATGGGGTTGAATCACACTGTTTTGACTTCAGTTTCGAAAAATCTCCAAATAAGGAACCGAACCTTAATGCCATCTCAAGTTTATTGAATTGCCATTTTAGAACTGAAATATAAAAAAATTTCTGGGACTAGGTCCCTGGACCCCCTTTCTTTTAGATTGTCAGAGTACATCCCTCATCTCCATACAGGAAGCCTCTCAAAATCCACTATTGTTAATCATTGTTCAAAAACGAGGGCCCCTGGGTAACATTTGCTACAGGCCTAGCGCTGGCTTAATCTGGCACTGACCGGCCCAATTTTAAACCACATTTAGTTTTTATAGGGACTCTTCTTCGGAATTTTTCGAAACTGAAAATTTTAAAACAAAATCTTCTAATATGTGTGGAAACATTACAAGGCAATGGGGAGGTGTTTCCCCCAAGATATTTTAGGAGGGCGCCGTGCCCTTTAGCTTTTAAGCTAACCTTTGACCCTTGACTTAATCAACCTTCCTTGCTCCTTAAAAGCTTCAATAAAACTTCACAAAAACAAAATTTTTTTCGAAAAGTAAAGATTCACACAAGCTTGTCCTTAAAACGTCACTCAATCATTTCAATCACTTATCCACAAGAATTTGATTAGAATATATTTGAATGTTTTTAGCATTAGTTTTAAAGGTAAACATCAGAAATCTTTTCAATATTTTAAAAATAATTACATACTACCTTGCATCAATCAGAACATCAGTCCCAACGCAAAAATGAATTTAAAAAAAAAGAAACATTTGGATTTTTCTGTTTCTTATATCAAAGTTCTCAATTGTAAACTATTGCTGGTGACTTTAGGAGAAACCCTTGACGCTACCAAAATTAGCGCCAGGAGACACTTTTCCGAAGTTTTTCAAATTTGACGTTCTAAAAACGGGACTTTAGGCTTCTTTTGGAAATTACAGGAAACATAAGGGGTGCAAGGTTCGGGCTTCTTGAATCTTTAATCATAAAATCTATGGGTATTAAAAGGTTCAGAGGTGCTTTTTCAAGATTGAAAACCTTATTTAGGCTATTTTTGAGGACGTAGAAAAGTCAGTATGTCACCAGAGCTTTTTGTCATTAAAGATTTAAAAATGCAATTTTTGGCTACATAGTGAAAGGTTACGAGTGCTTATACGTTAAAGTACTCACAGTGTTAAGTATGTGGGATCTCTTTAGTTAATTTTCAAAACTGAAGGCCTTATAACGTAGGCTCCTATTGGTTTGTAAAAGACAGATCCAAAGTCCATATCAATAAAATAAGAATGCAGTAATAATAATGGACGCAAGTTTTGGTTTGTAATAATCTTTCATTTTTCTTGTTTTCCCATTCTATTTCGAAAAAATAAATTTTATATTTGTTCTGGCCCGCGATATACCTCTTGTGTCAAAAGGTAAAACTAAATGAGCTGATGTGTGCATCACATGACTTCCTTTTACGCCAATTTAATGATAATAGTAGTGCCTTGGAGTAAGCAAAGAAACGCTTTAAATATTTTTGCCCCAAGTTTGTTGCGAACTGAAGCACAAAAAGTTTTATACAGATTAATTTTCCAATATTGGACATTTTAATGTGATTAATGATTAACTCTCTAAATATCGCCAACAGTGGTCAAAATAAAACCAAATTTTAAAAAAAAGAAAACATGCCAAGCTTTTTGTCGCCAAGTTGGCAAAAAAACTTGGCGACTAAAAGCTTGCCGATATGTCGCCAAGTTTTTGCAAAATTATACCACTTCAGTTTGCATTGATATTAACAATGATCCCCCCCCCCCAAAAAAAAGGTATAAAAGAATCCCTTAGGAACATCCAAATGCAACCAAAAGGGAAAGGTGCACAACTACACCCCACTAGTCTACATACCAAATTTCAACTTTCTAGGACATACAGCTTTTGAGTAATGCGAGGCACATACACACATACGCACATACATAAGTACATATAGACGTCATGAGAAAACTCATCGTAATTCGGGGATCGTCAAAATGGATATTTTGGGTGTCTATACGTCCTTAGACATATATCCACGTGTGGTCGGGTTGAAAAAAAGAACTCAACATTCATTCAGGGGAGAGCAAAATGGAAATCAAGGCCTATTTTTGGGTTAAAATTTTTTCGTAAACACAATACTTCTTTTACTTCGTAAAAGGAAGAAAAAAAACTTTTGATTTTAAAATTATTAATGAATTTATTGCTTTTTTCTGCTGTTTGGGATATGCAAAAGGAAAGCTTCTCTTTGCACTTTTATTTGCTAATTTTTTCTAAATTGTTTTATTTACTTTATTTGCACGGGAAAGTAAACTAAAAATGGGACTGACGATGAACTACACCTAAACGAGCTGATTTGTCCATCACATGACTTGCTTTTACTCCAATTTTATGGTATTTCCCCATTGCTGGCAATTTTAATGTGATTCAATAGTTTACTCTTTAAATACAGGGTTCATACTCTACTTGGATGAAAAAAATTCCATGACTTTTCCAAGACTTTTTCATGACTTCATAAAATTTTTCATGACCTTGTTACAAGAAGGGAATAGTACTATTTAATATCAAATTTGCCAATTTTCAGAAAAAAAGCATAAGCAAAACTCCTACGTGAGTGCAACTACCTCATCAAAGCACTTGTAATTACAAAATTATCAGTGTACACCTAAAAAACTAGTCTTATTTGTCTTCATTTCATAAATTTAAAATCTCAAAGCAAAATAAAAATACAGTGAATGGAATATAACGATTATTAAATATCTCTTAACTTTATTAACAGGCAGAATGATAATGAATGGGACAAAGGTTGAATGAGTTATTACTAAGTTTCAATAAGATTTGTTCAAAAGTTGCCTTTTAATGTCAACTGCGCATTTAACCATGCACATAATCTGACAGTATTTTCGTTTTTTAAAGAAAAGACACATTCTTTAGTAAATTCATGTTTCTAAACCAGATATTTGTTTTAAAAAAACTTTTGGTAGTGAATACATTTTCTGATTCATAACTACTTGTTAACTCATTTGCACATTTTTAAATGCATATAAATTAATAAGTTCAGAAATTCCAGAACATTGTGTTTGATTCTTGACATTGAACATAGCAGTGAGTAGCAGGGATTAGTTTTGCGAGCCGCATGTTGGGTACTACTGTTTCAGAGTGTACTAGAATTCCCCTATTTCTGTATCCCAATACCTGACTAAAGATCTTCATTTTCTGAAATCTTCAACAATTTAAGATAAACTATGATAAGTTTAATAATAAAGTTTTTACAAGTGATGGAAAACTTGGATGCAATTGAAACGCATTTTTTGAGTTGACGAAATCAAAAATGTGCAAGTTTGATTCTACAGAATATATAAGTACTGAAAATAATGGTAAATTAAAAATGAGTAATGTTCCAAGTGGTAAAATAACATTGTAAAAAAAGATGAGCGACTGCTACAGAAGTGGATACAATGAGATTTCAAAATTCAGACTTGTTTTTGGGATCGTTCAATTTTCCAGTTTTAATAGCTTTTATGTGCAATGCTGTTAAATCACTCAAGATTTCTAATGCTCTTTTAGCTACCGTTACGTTCTCTTTGGCCAGGACATTTTTCCATGACTTCAAATAAATTTCCATGACTTGGAAAAAAAATGTCAATTTTCCATGACTTTTCCAGGTCTGAAATTTGCTAATGGTTTTTCCATGAATTTCCAGGATTTCCATGACCCGTACGAACCCTGTATCACCAACAGTGGCCAAACTGAAACAAATTTAAAAAAAAAAATCTCCAAGTTGGAGACAGAACTTGGCGACCAAAAGACTGGCGATATATTGCCAAGTGCCTACCAAATTATAACACCACTTGAGTTTACACCAAAATTAACAATGATTTCCCCCAAAAGAGGCAAAAGACTCCTTTAGAAACACCTGAATGCAACCAAAAGGGGAGGTGCAAAACTAGACCCCACTAGGAGTCTACGTACCAAATTTCAACTTTCTAGGACTTACCGTTCTTGAGTTATGCAACATACATACGCACGTACCTACATACCTACATACAGACGTCACGAGAAAATTCGTTGTAATTAACTTGGGAATCATCATTATGGATATTTCACGTGTCTATACATTCTTAGGCACTTATCCACGTGTGGTCGAGTCGGAAAAAAAATTTAACATTCATTCGGGGGTGAGCAAAATGGAAATTAAGGTCAATTTTTGAGTGAAAATTTGTTCGTGAATACAATATTTCCTTTTTTGTAAAAGGAAGTAAAAAGGATGGGCACCACTGATATACAGTATCAATTTCAGTTCTATGAACTTTTTCCGTTACAACTTGGACTTGAATTTGAAGGGCAAGAACTTAAATAATTCTTTTAAAAAAATTTGCTTGATAAGAAAGGGTCAACTACTTAAGTTGCCCCCCCCCCCAAGCAGTTGGCCCTGTCAGGGATCCCCGACTAGTGGACCGGACCAGTCCGCTCCTGTATATATAGCCTTACCTTTGTTTTTTCACAAAAAAGTCTAGGTTAAGTGTCAAAACAACAGTGACTAAAAAGTATTAAATGAGTACTGGCTACTAAATAAAAATTTGAGTTTTCATGACTACCATTCCCGCTGAGATGCTGGTATCAAATCCACCGATCATACCATGCGCAGTTTCTTGACAGACAAGTGATTTCTACCACATGAAGTTGCACAAGAGAAACATGAAACATCTGAACTACTTAAGTAGAACTTTATCTAGTTGTGCCAAAAAATGCAGCATAAAGGAATGAAAATTTTAGGATATTTAGTACGCATTTTTAAAAATTAGGAAGTTTAGGAAAATTAGGACAGCTCTGACTCATGAACTCAATGCATAATTTCTCTGGAAACAGGTAAAAATTAGTGAAATATAATATTTAAAACAATGTGTTCAAAGAATTCCTAAACTGAAAAACTTCAAATCAGTTCTAATAAAGTAATCACAATAAATGTAACAAACTAAGAAAAAAAACATACTTTTCCTCCTATATTTAAATTCCAAGTTGTTGCACAATATTTTCCATAAAAATTTCCATGTCCATCCTTATCCATTGGTGCATAAACATCATGGCACTCATGAAAATGTCCAGGCCAAATTAATCCACCTCTCATAATTCCACTGCTAAGTTTTCCATCAGAGTCCAACACTACAAAAAATTTATTATAAAAATTCATTGCAAAAATAAAACCAACTTTAAGAGCATTTAAATTTGCATAAATCATAGGTAACCAAAAGAAAATATATATGTATACATATATAATACCTGAAATAAAATCCTTGGTTGTTTTCTAGATAATTACTTAGCTGCAACCATTTTTGTCATTAAAATTAATAATTTGAATGCAAATTATAGACTATCCTAAAAAATAACAACTTTTAAAATAAATAGCTTTTCTCATCCATAAAAGATTGTTGCATATGACACAGTTTTATCTACATACAATAATTTGTAAAACTATTTCAATGATTTATAAATCATACCATTCAAATAATACAGTTTCTGATACGGGATTCTCTCATTGTAATAAGGGGGGAACAAGTAAAATTCTCCTAGTTGGTCAATAGACTATCATAACAAGAGAGCCTTTGTTTTCTTTATGATGCTATTAAAAAACTAAAGTTAATCTAACACTATACTTGTGCAAAACTTCAATATAGTAAAAGGCTTAGCAAAAGATAGATTAAAAATTGGTACTTACTTTGAAAAACCCATGAAGAACCAACATTAAGAATGACTTCAGCAAGATCATCACTACACTTTCCAGATCTGTCTTTGCTTTGAGCACTGAAAATTTCCAACTGGTTGTTTTCAATTGACTGCCAAGAAATATCCGAATTGACAGCATTTCTTTTGGAATAATAACGATAAGGTGGATAAGACAACATCATTGCAGCTTCTGGAATAGATGTTGCTTGAAGCCATTTGTCATCAATCACACTTAACTTTTGAAATACTTCAATATGTCCATTGCGAGAAGCATAACTGTAATGATACAGGCACAAAATAAAAATAATATATTTTATCATTTTATTATTATTTTCTTAATTTTATGTGCTGCACACAAATTTAAAAACTAAAAGAAATGTCACATAAGTTTACAGATATTTATTTGAAATGCTATCAATTTCAGATTAGAGAAAAAAGATTAGGGAAGAAGTTATTGAGAAACTTCTGCAATCATCCTTATCTATGTATTGAAACAAAAGAATATGAATACTTGTGAAAAAAATGATATCACTAAAATATGCTATGATAACCGAATGCACAATCATACCACTAAGTGTTTTATAGGCACAAAGGATTTAAGTTAATACAAGAAAAGCCAGAAAAACACTGTTATGAGCAAAAATAAATAACATTAGGAGAAAGCAAGTAATGTAATAAATTGTGTTTTTTTTTTAATTATTATTATTAAAATTTATTGTTCTCATATGAAACAATAATTTTAAGAAATAATTAATGTTTGAAAGAAAAAAATATTTATTATTTAAACTCAGTTTTTCATTATATTTTTATCATACAAATATAATACAAACTTGATGACCAGCATCAGGCTCTTGGGCAGCTAGGTTCTAAATCCTAGTCAAATTACTAGTCCCCAATGAAGATCAATGGCCCTCTTAAAGTTATCCACCCCCTTGCTAATTAAAACCTCTTCCGTTAAGCTGTTCCAAGTGTCCACAACCCTACTAAAGTAGTAGTATTTCCTTATTTCCAGATTAGCCTGAAATTTGACTAGCTTAAAACAATGCCCATTCATCCTGCTTTCCGTGCAAAAATTTAATCCATTAACATCATTCATTTTGATAAATTTAAACAACTGAATCATGTCCCCTCTGACCCTCCTCTGCTCCAGGCCATACATATTAAGCCTATTAAGTCTGGTATCATAATCTAAACCTGAAAGTCCCCCTTACTAGTCTAGTTACCCTTTTCTGAACCCTTTCCAATACAGAAATATCTTTCCTCAGATAAGGCGACCAAAACTGCACATCATACTCCAAATGGAGTCTAACCAAACTCCTATATAAAGGCAGAAGAACCTTCTTAGATTTGTTTGAAATAGATTTATTGATAAACCCAAGCATTCTGTTGACTTAGTTACTTGCAATGCTGCACTGTTGACTAAACTTGAAGTATTGAAAAGTCATTGAAAGTGTAAAGGACAAACTGAAAATATAACAATTAATTATTAAAATTGCATGATAACTATATGAAAATTCAAAACATGAGTATTTTATTGTTTGCAAATTTTTATAATTTTATTCTTTTTCAAACATTTTTATCATTGTATGCCAGCAAAAAGTTTTTCTTTCTTGAAGTCGCGAATTTCAAATCAGGCCCCAGATTTTTTTCTTATGCCTTGCTCATTAAGTCTCAAAACAGCCAATATGCAATAAAAACAGAGGAACACATTTAGTTAACAAAAAGGATGAAATAGAATATGTCAAACAAAATTTACTATTAATATATATATATATATATATATATATATATATATATATATATATATATATATATATATATATATATATATATATATATATATATATATATATATATACATATATATACATATATATATATATATATATATGTGTGTGTGTGTGTGTGTAACCTAAACTCCTTCCCTGTTAGACATCTAAAGGTCCAGGGTGAGGTTAGGGGCATGGGAGCCCATATAGGAGGCAGGGGGGGACTCGACCCCCCTTAGAAATTAGAACTTCCTTGTTTTTAGTATTTTTTCCTTTGCAAAAATGTAAAAATATTTCTTCTCCAGACATTAAATGAATAAGTAATTAAAAATGTCCAATTTTAAGGACTCTAATCTGTCCTGAAATTGATTTTCATGGGGAAAATACCATGCTAAACCATGGTTACAATATCTGAGCCCCCCACTTACAATTTTGCATATGGGCACCCAAGTTAGGGGGGGGTGACTCAGAAAAATGTTTTTTTTTTTTTTTTTTTTTTTTTTTTTAATGTGAAAATCGGGTTATGTTAATCTTACAAATTCTATGACCTCCAAAAAAAAAAAATAGAATATGGCCTCAAAAATCAGTATGAATGGGCACTATAGACTTTCCCCTTCCAATTCAAAGTTCATTATCATGAAGTAAAATGAAAAAAGTCCATTTATTTTGAATTTTTAGTTGTGACTTTTTGTGAAATATATCAATCCACCTTATAAAAAATCATTTTTCAGTTGATCATTAATTTTTAACTCTGAAAAGTGAGGTGGCACTGCCCCTTTACTTTTGAAAGTGAGGGGGCAGTGGCCTTCCTTGTCCCCTGTAGGAGCTGCCTATGTTTGGGGGAAAATCATCAAATCCTTCTCCTAGGTTCACCAAAGATGACCAAACATAAGAGACAATACCGGATTTCGAGTATTAATGTGAAGAAAATAAGGGAAATGGGGGTTATGTTCGGTGTAAAACCAAAACATAAACACTCCTGCTTTCTGATGAAACAGGAGCACTGAAATTATGCACTCAAAAAGGTTTTTTTTCTACTGTTTTCTCTCTTCCTCCTGTTTAAGAGTGCCTTTTATAGTGCCTACACCAATCAAGTCTGCAGGTTTATCTAAAGATAACTGTATATTTTTTCTATGAGAATAATTTTAGAAACTAAACTTTTAAACAGAGAAGTTCAATTTGTAACTGCTAATTTTGATAAATGTATAACAATAGAAATTTATAAGATGCAACTGAAGGACTCGAGGCAAAAATGTGATATAGGGGGAATGTGAAGGGTTGGAAACTTTGGTGGTTGGGACACCATCTGAATCCACTCCTACTGTAAGTATTGAGAGCAAAGATAATGGCTCTTTTAAAACCCACTACCAGTTCGATTTTGAACTTTATGCAAAATCTTGATGTTTCAGATGCAGATTCTGACATCACACTAACGGATGAGACCCTCTTACAGGATACTCAACCAAACAAAGAAGCTGCCCCTTAGCGGGTCCCCGCTTTCTGCAATGACGGTGCCTTGCATCATTGTTGCGCAGCTTAACCTTCATCATTGCCAGTATGCTACTGCTCTTCTCAGTAAAGACTTGGCTGAAGGAAGGATTGACATTGCCCTAGTACAAGAACCCTGGGTTAACCATGGGAAAATCCTCGGTCTGGGTAGCTGTGGAAATCTCTTCTATGATCTGACTTGTAGTAGACCGAGAGCCTGCGTAGTTGTTAACAAGCACCTGAATGCTCTCTGTCCACCGAAATTTCTTGACGGTGATAACGTTGCCACCCGAGTATTTAATGAAGATGGTGTTTTGGCATGTTTCATGTCGGCTTATCAACCCAATGAGGATGAGATTCCTTTAGCGACCTCAGTCAGGAATTTTGTAAAATTCTGTGTGCATGCTAGGCTAAGGTACATTATTGGCTGCAACGCTAAAGCTCACCACATTGTGTGGGGAAGCAGTGATTGCAACAAGAGAGGTGAGGAACTTTTAGAGTATCTGTTAGGTAACAACCTAAATACCCTCAACAAAGGTAATAAACCTACCTTTATTACCCAAAAGAGATGTGAAGTCATTGATCTAATGATATGTAATGACAGAGCGCTGAACTGCGTAAGTGATCGGCAGGTGTCGAACCGAATTACCCTATCTGACCATAGGTTTATCCTTATGACTTTTTCAGGTCCTGCACTAAACGACTGCAGGAGGAATGGAATCCCAAACGAACATCTTGGGATTCCTATTGGCAAGATCTGAGGATCTCCCTAGCAGGTAAGAATTTTAAACTTACTTCGTTGATAGACTTGGAACTAGCTGTTGATTCACTTCAACAATCTGTACTCCAATCTTATCAACATAACTGCAATGCCATCTCCACTAGTTTACCAAGACCAGTTTCTTGGTGTTGTAAAAATCTTAGTGGATTAAGAAAGAACTGCAGAAGACTTGTTAATAAGGCCAAGAAAATAGGTGACTGGGCTTCGTACCATGAAGCTCGCAATAATTACAATAAGGTAATAAGAACCAGTAAACTGGATAACTGGAGACAGTTCTATAGCCATTTGGACAGCGTTTCTTGTGTTGCTATATAAACTCACGAAAATACTCTCTAGAGACAAATTTTGTCAACTGGGTTCCATTGGAAAGGAAGATGGTTCCTTTACTGAAGACAGGGAAAGCACTTTAACAGAAATGTTTAGGATACACTTTCCTGACTCTATAATTAAAGATGACAAAAGTCATCCTGATATTTCACTACACTCCTTACATGGTAGTAAGGAAAGGTGGAAACTAGTGGGTGAAATTGTGACCCCTGGTAAGATTGTATGGGCCATTAATTCATTCAAGCCATTTAAATCTGCTGGACCAGATGATATTATACCTGCTCTCCTGCAGAAAGGTGTAGATATTATCACACCACATCTTTGTAGGATCTACCGGTCCTGTCTTGTTTTTGGCTATGTGCCTTGTGCTTGGAGAACATGCAAGGTAATCTTCATACACAAGCCAGGTAAGTCAAACTACAATGAGGCAAAAGCCTTTAGCCTCATCAGTCTAACCTCTTTTCTCCTAAAAAGTCTGGAGAAACTGATTGATAGGCACATCAGGGATAGTGTTTTGAAAACCAATCCTCTTTCTAAGTGCCAGCATGCTTATCAGCCTGGAAGGTCCACTAAGACTGCACTCTATGAGCAGACAACAGCTCTGCATAGTGTAGTAACTGGACAAGAAGTAGCTCTTGCTGCTTTCCTCGACATAGAGAGAGCTTTTGATAAGGTCCCCACTGAGACTATTAATAACTCTCTCGCACACAAGGGAATTGATCCCATAATATGTACCTGGGTTAATAGTCTGCTAACAACCCGTATGGCAAAAGCTTGCATGCAGGGCAAAACTATGATGGTGGGTAACTGCCGTGGCTGCCCACAAGAGGGTGTTCTCTCCCCTCTCCTTTGGTGCCTGGTGGTTGATGAACTTCTGGAAAGAATTTGTTGCAAAGGTCTGCACTGCATTGACTATGGGGACGACATAACCCTTGTTATAAGGGGCATGTTTCATGATACTGTTACAAATCTCATGAGGTCTGCCCTTAAGGAAATTGAAAAGTGGTGTTTGGAGGCAGGTCTTACGGTCAATCCGAATAAGACCTATTTGGTTCCTTTCACTCGAAAAGCGTCTCAAAGACTTGTAGATAATTGAGTTCTTTGGTTCTCCTCTTGCCTACTCTAGTGAGGTCAAGTACCTAGGTGTGATCTTTGACAAAACTTGGATATGGAATCCTCCCTTTATGCTAATTACTGATAAGGCCAAGAGGATCTTTTGGTCTTGCAGGCGTGCCACTGGAAATAATTAGTGTTTTTCACCAAAAATCGCTCATTGGGTTTATACTACAGTAATTTGTCCTATGGTTACGTATAGGACAATTGCCTAATGCCCTGTACTCTAACGGCTGAGGGTTGTCTCACCAAAGTTCAAAGGATGGCCACTATTGCAATCACTAGTGCTAGGAGAACTACTCCTTCCCATAGCCTTGAGCTCCTTCTTAGCCTACTTCCGCTACATAAGCAAGTGGAAATAGAAGCGATTCTGTGTGTGTACCGCCTCAAGCTCATGGGTCTCTGGAAGTCCCCTCATTACCTGTCTCTGTACAATAAACTGTGTGCCAAGACTAGTAAGCATCCTTACTTTACGATGCCTTCAGACTGGGCGTTAAAACAATTCAGCTTCAATGCCAATTATAACATTGTGTTTCCGTCCAGAGAGCAATGGAAGGATGTACAGCATATCATTAGCAAAGCGCACGAAATCTGGTTTACAGATGGTTCCAAGACTGCATCTGGAACTGGTTCTGGTGCATACTGCAGCAGCAATAACACAAATCTGTGCTTCTCATTAGGGAAGCTTGTTACTGTCTACCAGGCAGAAACTTGAGCCATATTGGCTTGTGTAAATAACTGTCTAGAACGAGGCATAAGCGGGAAGGTTTATCAAAATATTCTCTGATAGCCAAGCTGTGTTGAAAGCTCTCAATCGAGACTGCTTCTCTACCAAAACCGTTTGGGTGTGCCATAATGCACTGGTAAGGCTAGCTGGAAGTAATAAGGTTTCCGTTTACTGGGTTCTTGGTCATCGTGACATTGTGGGCAACGAATTGGCATATTAGTTAGCTAAGCAGGGCTCCAATGCACCATTTATGGGACCTGAGCTTGCCCTCTGCCTGCTTTACAATGCAGTAAGGACTACTGCAAAGAACCTTCTTATGGGTGAATCATATGGCCTGTGGCTTCAGTCCGACTCTCAAAGACAGGCCAAGACTCTGAACCAGCAGCCTCCCTGGCTTCCAAGGAACTGCTTAATTTGAGTAGGAATGAGATCAAGTCTGTTGGGTTACTAACTGGACACTGCTTTCTTAATAGGCATCTTAATCTGATGGGTGTTACCGACAATCCTTCATGTAGAGGATGTCATACGGCTGATGAAAGCTCAATTCATGTGCTATGTGAATGTGACAAAGATTTGAGCACTTGGGATACCACTATGTAGATCCCTGGGAGCTGCCTAGAATTTCGGTTAGGCAACCGCTGAAATTTATTTCTGTTACTGGGCTCCTTTAGTAGTCTAAGCGAGGACAGTACAATAGACCGGGGTTCTAGTGCTTGCGCTCGTTTCAAGCGCCCCCCCCCCCCTCGTTTCACTTCATACTTCAACTGCTACTTTTGATAAATGTATAACAATAGAAATTTATAAGATGCAACTGAAGGGCTCGGGGCAAGAATGTGATACTCCACATGATCTGAATTTTTTGTCCAGGCCAATTTCCAACTTAAAAAAAATATTTGTAGAATTTTTCAAAGGTATTATAGGTACATTCTATATTCTGCAATACAGAAACCAGATATGTTTTTCACCAAATGACATAATCCATTGTCATGTTTATTTCAATTTTTGTTTGAGAAACAGAAAATTTTGATTGAAAAGTCACTCCCTGCGGATGGTCATGTTTCTGCCCCGAGTCTTTCAATTCCATTGAGAATTTCAAAACAATGTAAAAATAAGTGGAAATGTTCATTTCTTTTACACATATAAATTTAAAAAAAAGTAATTAGAAAAGGTGTATTAAATTTAAGAGTTCTGTTTTGTAAATCTGGCTTATTTTAGTTCCCCTTATTTAGTATAAAACATTTCCATTTATTTAAATTTATCTTTTTTTTTTTAATTTATTTTAAAGTTTTGTGAAATAATAATAAAATAGAAAATGTTTGTTATTTTAAGCTTAAATATGAAAATTTTAAGAACTAAATTTTCTTTTCGGTGATTTTTCGGTTGAATTTTGTCGGATATTCCTAAAGTTTAAACTAATAGTATACGGCCTGATAGGCGAATATTCAGCCAAATCACTATTTGTTCATTGCTCATGGTGAAAACTCTCGTTTGAGCTCTATCAGTTTAGGTTACTTTTACAATGCCAAAATCACGGATGAAATAACCACTAAAATATATATAATAACTCATTACATAACAATACCTACTCCATCTCCCATGTTCATCTTTTTGGGTTCTTTAATGTCCTTTCTTTCGTTTTTCATTTTAATTCAATTTCAGCATTTTACGATTAGTTCCATCTCAAAATTTCTTTCTCTCAGCTTTAGAGATGCACCAAATATTTGATTGGTATTTGGTACACTATCTACTTGGAAGAAAAACCGAATATTAAGCTCAGCCAAATGAAACTCAGCAAATGAATAGTAAACAAATTAAATATTCAACAAATCCTGAAGAAACAGTTTTTATGCAATTAATGAAAGTTGTAGTATAGTACTATAATACAGCTAATATTATCCAAGTCAAAGTAATTTTAGTGTCAGAGAAAAAACTTTGTTGTTAAATTTAATTTTATTACTTTACAATTTCTCTTAAATCTTATGACATACTAAATTAACCATGCTGTTACAAACTCTTAAGTATGAAAAAGTAACCAGAAAAAAAAACCTTAATAATAGAAGGTGTTCATAAATATGAAAGAAACACTTAAGATTTTAAATTTTGAAGGATTTTTCAAAAAGTTTTAGATGAAATATTAAATTATGATGCAGAAACATCAGACATTCTCCAAGATTCTTTATTTATAACATATTAGTCAAATCATGTAGCCCTCTTTCTGTATCAAGAAAGAAACTATCAATTTATGCTGAATTTCAGATAAAAATATAAATCAAATTAGCCATTTACAACATTAATTTGCATTTGGAAATAATTTTTAACTTATTTCAAACTGATAATTGTACTTTCAATGTAGATACATTCAAAATATTAAATGGAAATGAGCTAACATTTCAAATCAGAAAAACGTTTTCTATTTGAAAATAGCATAAAATAAAAATACAAGTATTAGTTAAAAATTTTTAATCAGATATTCGGCTGAATATTTGGTTGAAATTTTAACCAAATATCCGGTACTCGGTGCATCTCTACTCAGCTTCAAGTTTTTGTAATTCACGCCTATCTCTTTCAGCTTTTACTATAGCTTCTGGGCAATTCCACCGTTACGAATGTAACAATCACAGAGTTAAAACATGCATAATTTCAATTTGGTTTCATAAAAAGCTACAATTTTTTTTTTCTGATGTATAGTTTGGTGTTATTAATGCTATCAAAAATTTGGGTGCAGATTGCTTTATTAGAAAAAGCAACAAAATTAAAAACTACCTGTTACGGACATAACTCAGAAAACAGCAAAATGTATACATTGTCATACAATTGCCAATATTCCTGTGAATTATTCACAGATTTCTAAACTTTTCTTTGAAATACTTGTTCTAAAGATTTCAAGCTTTCTAAAACCATAAAGTTTTCATGGATATTGTTTGTAAAATTTATGATAGAAATTTATATATTTGTTACGGACGTAACAAAAAAGTGTTACGGACGCAACATGTCTGATATGCTAATTGCACAAAGCAAATAAAAGTTTATGTATACTAATAATTTTTGTTAAGAGAGTGCAATGGTCTAGATTAACACATTATTTTGACCATTTAAGTTATACTTTAATAGTTTTTAAAGATTTGGGGAGGCAGGGAGCAGCCCCCGTGCATATACCACCATAAATATAAAATATAAATTGGTGCGTCATAAAAAGTGACATTATCCAAGGGGAAATTAAGCAAAACAAAAATAAAATTATTCAGTTACAAATTAATTTTTCCAATTTTTAACATGAACATGGAGGGAGAGGGGGGGGGGTCTACAAGGGAGTACTTTTACAGTTTAAGAATTTTCGATGATTTTCTCTATCTCTCAACAAACATATTAACTGCCAAATTTCTTTTAAAGTTTAACGGTTGCCTTTGATTTCGATCGCTTTTTAATAGAATTGGCCCGTTTTTGCTAAAGGTGGAAAAGAACTGTCGAAACTGACATCGGGAAAAATGCATTTTGGCCAACATTTGCCTAAGTAATCTAAATCTTGCTTCAAAACTAAATGTGCTTTTTCTGAGGATCAGATGTAGCTAGTTTAATATTTAGTACTTTTAACTCTAATCTAATTATGCTTTTTAATTTCAATTTTAAAACTATAAAATATTCAATGCATCAATGAAACAGTAATCTAAATATTTTTTGTGGAGAGTAAATAACAATAATAAGTAACTCAGTAACTTTGGTTTAAATTATTAAACAGGACAAATTCTTATCTCTAAATTAGTTTTTAAATAAGAAGTAATATTAATTTGGCTATGCTTTCAGAATGATAGATGCCTGAAGAGAAAAACTATCAAGGCCGTAGCCAGGAATTTTTTTCGGGGGGGGGGGGGGGGGGGGGGGGGTTCAAAGTAAACGAAATTAATCTGTGAAAAGACAGAGTTGTACAAAAGGTTACTATGTCTTTTGACACAATGGGATCATAGGCTGCTCGTACGGGAGAAGAGGAGGGTGCTGTTAGTATTCACTTTTTAAAATGGTGGGGGGGGGGCTAGCCCCGGGTTTTTTTTTTTTTTTTTTTTTTTTAGTGATAAATTAATGGTCTATTGAAAAACGATATTTTGCTGGGTAGGCTAATTTATTTTCAGAAAATAAAAGCTTAAAAATTTCAGAAGTTTTTTTTTTTTTTCTCATGGCACTGCACATGCACAAGTATGGAACTTTTAATTGGAATCGAGATTTCTATGGTGGTCATCCGACCTGTTTTTTTGAAGCTGTATTCCATTTTTAGAGGTCGTTTAATCAGTAATTCTTAAATCCAATAATATGACCAAATTGTACAAAAAAAAAAACACACACACACACACAGCTATTCCATTCACAGTTCGCACTTCTTTTGACTCCCCATTTTTTTGGTTCACCAGCCGTCTATGATTGAGAGTATTTTGGACTTGTACAGGAAGGAAAGGTAATGGACAACATTGTACTAGAGGCTTTTGGGAAGAAGGGGTTGAGTCACTCTCTTCCCCTGCTTCATTTTTTAAATAACAGAATTGCAGAAATAACCACTTCACTCGCTAAAAGGTTTTTAAGAAACTCGAAATCTAATTTTAATGTTTTGGAAAATAGTTTTAAATTCTATGGAAACTTGAATGGGTTTTTTTAAAAAGTGGCTGCGCATTTTAGTTAAAAATGATAATTTCATATAGCGGAGGGGGGGGGGTGTCATTTATTTTATTCAACGGACTTCCCTTTTAGCACGGGCATCGCCATGCGGGTACTGCTAGTTATTTATATTTATCATTAAAGTTCCACTAAATGGAATTCTTTTTGTCCTAGCAACTTTAAACCACACCAATAGAGCATCATTGACTTCTGGAAATTTTTCCATTCTACTTCTCTTCCTTCACACCTCGAAATTTGAAAGTTTCCCATTCTTTCCGAATTTGAATTTTGTTTTTCAAAATTTTATTAATTTGCGTTTTTCTACAACCAAAAACATCTGCCAACTTCCTTTCTGAACTATCTTTTTCATAAGACTCTATAACATCTATCCGCTGCTCCAACGTTAAAGTAACTCGCTTATTCGACATGTTTTAGCACCAGCATACACAAGACTAGTCACAGAAGTGAACAACAGACATTCCTCATACATGCTCCTTAAATTCACACCAAACCAGTGGCGGATTTACTAGGGGGGCGGTGGGGGCAATCGCCCCCTCCATGACCGTCATTTGTTGAAAGCAGTTACATTGATATTACTAGCAATCGATAGTACAGTGAAACCTGTGTAAGTTGACCACTTGCGGTGCAATACTTTGGTGGTCAACTTAGACAGGTGGTCAACTTATAAAGGGAGTAATGATTATTATTAATATTATTTTTATTTTTTTGTAAGTCTTGCACCATGCATTCATTTTTTGCCTAATTGACACTTACTCTTTCTGTTCAACTCACTTTCATTGTTTAGCATTACTTTGAATCAATAATATAAAATGTTATTCGAATGTTTTTAGAGATTATTTTCCCAGAATGATGTATAGTATGTTATGAAAATTTAAAATTTCAGTAAATTGATCAAAAAAAAAAGTTTTATTGTTTATGAAAAGTTAATCATTTTGTATTAATAGTTCCTAAAAAATTATAGTTAATCAAAAAACAAAAATTTTTTCGTTTAACAACAAAAGAAAAACAAGTTTGGAGAATAAAAGGGTTCTTAGTAGTTTTCCCATGTAGTTAAACTCAAAAGGAGGTTTAGTTATGCTGCTGTTTCATCAGTTGGTAAAATGCTGGTCTGGCATCAAAAATATTCTTGGAAAGCTATAAAAAAAATAATAAAAATAATAATTTGTTGAATAAATTTTTTAAAAATAAACCAAGTGGTCAACTTACAAAGGGTTTTTTACAATACTCCAAACCAAACTTGGTGTTCATTAGTGGTCAAGATAGAGAGGTGGTCAAGTTACAGAGGTTTTCTTTCATTATATAAGATAGGACTAATTCCGTACCTGACAAAAGCGGTCAACATAGACGGGTGGTCAACTTACAAAGGTGGTCAACTTTACAGGTTTTACTGTATTTTAATGAAATAAATTCCATAGTTTTGCTATAAACTTGTTTTAGGCAGTTTTGTAGTCCAGGATGTGCGGCATTACCCATTTTTTCATGTTCGCCGAGCTCCCACCCTCCCTGTTTAAAGTTTAATAATTTTTATAGTTGTATATGTAAGTCCACTTTTCCATCATCATCTTCCAGGACCAAACTATACATGTACAATAAGGCGTTGCTATGATTTAAAATGTAATGTGAGTAGTGTGGGGCAAAACTAGTAGATTCAGACTGGGGGGGGGGCAAACCCGTCATTTCGAATTTCTTCGGGGGGGGGGATTTCAAATTTTATCGGAAAACAACAAAATCCACGCTCACTTACATGAAAAAACATTAATTTTTCAAATGCCGAGGTGAAGAGGGGGGGGGGGGAGCAATATACTCCCTACCCTACTGTGTGACGGATTTGGGAGGATGGCTTTAACAGTTTTCAACCGCCACCCCCTTGAATAGACTCTAAATCCGCCTCTGCACCAGACGTGCTTATCTTGGGACAGAGAAGACCTGGGGGACTTTGCTATTATCATCCCTTCCTCACACCTGTTGTCAATCGGTAAACAAAGCATGAAGGTCGACTGACCGGTTTGGAATGTGGATTTTTCTTCTTTCTACTTTTTGAAGGGAAAAGAATCCAGAAAAATTTTCGGACAACGGGTGAGTTAGTGGTCGTTTGTGCGCGAAGAGTGAAGGAAAGATCAGAGGCGTAGGAACTTGGTGGAAGTAGGGGGAGCTGAGACACATTATGTCATAACCAGAAAAGAATTTAAGGGGGGGGGGGGGGCACTTAAATTTTTTCTCCATAAGAAATTAGCTTCTCAAAGCTTCTCTCTCTCTCTTACCCAGCAAAATTTTCCATCATATTTAATAAATACATTGTATATGGAGATAATGAGGTGATAAAACTGGTTTTGAAAGGGGATCGGTCAGTACTCGAAGATGAGCGCGTATAAGGGAGAATTTCAAAATTCTTGTTCTAAAAACGAGTTTTTAGGCGATTTCTGGAATGTTAAGGGGAGAAAAGCTTCGAATAAACTTCCCTGAAAAATTTTCGAAATTAATGTCTTAAAAACGGATTATATACCATATTTGTTGACGTTAGTGAAACTAGTAATATGACTCAAGGGATTGTCCTCGATCGAATTTTCAAATCGATTTACATTTTCCTCTCAATATTTCGAATTTGAAGATTCAAAATCGCTGGAAAAAGGCTGTACTAGGGTTCTACTCTGGTAATTTTTCAAAGTTGTCCTAGGGAGCGTTCTTCAATGATTTTATCAGAAAAGGTTCAGGGATTCCTTCTCCTTATTTTTTTTCGAAATTATAATCTCTAAAAAACGCGACTGCGGATGATATTTATCAGCGTTAGGGGCAGGTCCCGAATAACAAAATGTGAGTCCCTAGGCCTGCAATAATTTCAGGGCTCCCTGAAGACTCTATTAGCCCCGGCGGAATGCATTTTCGGGGTCCAGAACTGTGTAAATTATTTATCATGTGCATTCACGAATCCCCTTCGGGGCACTCGAAATTGTGGCATGGTAAATTCGCTAGTGGCAGAATTAATAAAAATTCTCCTTTAAGGAAGTTCTTTTCTAAATAAAATGTCATTATTTTTTATTATTACTTTTAAAAATACATGGAATTTTTTCGTATAGTTGTAATGTTATGCATAATTCTTTCAGTAATTTGACGGGGCGTCAGAAAATTTCTGACGCCTTAGAAAGATAGGGCCCCTTAGGAAAGGTCAATTAGGCCGAGGTCTAATTGGCCTGTGAGGTAATCAGGCCCTGGTTAGGAGCCGAGCAATTTTTTGAAATTGAATTCCCAAAAAGGGAATATTATTTAATTTCCCATGTTGTTGGAGAACAAGGTATTCAGGGACTCTCTTTCGGAAATTTTCAAGGAACCCAGTCCTGAAAACAAAATTTTAGGCGCTCTGTAATAATTTTGAAGGAAAGGGAGGACTTCGGCAGTGTAGCATTTAGAAGACTCTCTTATTTTCTGAGAACCAGAATGTTGGAAATGTGTAAAAATGAAGTGTTCGTTACATATTTTATTGTTTAGATAAATTTTAGTAAAAGTCTTTGAGAGAATCTAAAAAATATTGTAGGTGTTTTTTAATAAATGAAAAATAATAAATGAAAAGTTACAATTTTGGCATGAAAATATCTCCAATATGGCATGAAAATATCTCCCGTATGTGACAAAATAATCGTAAATTAAGAAAGCAAAAAAACTGAATAACTCTAACTTCGTAAAGTATTATATTTAAAATTTTTCATTTCAATGAACTCGCATTTTTTAAACTGATTTTTACTTAGTAACTGTTGTTATAATCATTGAAAGATTTTAGGAATATTATAATAGTGAAGATTTCACCGAATTTTGATTTATGTGAATTTTTGTTCCTGTAGTGTTCCTGTACCTTTAGTATTCTTTGAATGATATTTATCTTTGCAGTTTTATAACTTCATGAAAAAATCTATCCCTGACGGTTTAAAATAAAACAAAGTAACGGGCACATTTTTTTTTTAAATTTTTTACAGTGGGATAGTTCTAAAAATTGCGTTTTTTTATCACAGCAATGATTTGCGCCTACAAAAGTAACTTCTGAGTACGCCACCGATTTATGTTGTTTCTTTTGATAATATTTCCCATCAAAAATAAATAAAATATTTTTTTGAATAATATCTATTTCGGGCGCTATAGGGTCTCTACCTGGCAACAGATTACTTTCGGTTTCGATAGATCATCGAACAATGACATGTTTGCGATCTGATGGTACCTTTTGATCGAAACATAGAATTTAAACCTGAAATATATGTACGTTCATGATCCCTCGAGAATTAGTTTAGGACTGTTTCTTGTTTTGTAACTACATCGACTTTTGGGGAGTCTTTAAAGATTTTTCTTTGTTCGGGGCTTAACTTTTTATGAAGGAGTGAAAAATGATAAAAGAGAGAAATAAACGACGGAGTAAAAAAAAAAAAAAATTTGTTTGTAAATGGGGATGCTCCCCTTCCCCTCCCCGATTTTTTTTTATGTAGGTAATTGCAATGAATAAAGAACACGACCACTTGGTCTTTTAGTTTAACTTTCACGTTATATTTTGCAAGTTATTTTAATCAACCAGTTTCAAAGGACTCCGCTGGAAATTCTTTACATTGTGTCTTAAGAAGTCAGATATCTTAAAATAAGATAAGTTTCTGGAAAGTTGAAATCATTTGATTTGAACAAGTTGCTTACCGTAGTAACCTTTTTTTATAGTTATGTCTGTAGCACCTTCCATATTATTCATATTTAAATGCCAAACTGACTCACTATCCTTTTTGTGATAACGTGACAAAAAAACGGCATGCGAGTCAAAACTAATTAGAATGTGAACTAAACTGCAATGCCGCTCTCGAAACACGAGCTCAAGGTGGGGAGCAAACCCCTTTCGGTACTGGTACTGATTTTTGCTGGCCGCGGTGCAAAGCCCACATTTCCGCAGCCGGTAGGATAGCTTGTCTGAAATTCTTTTATCTTTCTTCCGGGAATCAAGAGGTGTGTTAACAGTGAGAAAAAGGGTGAAGGTGGACTCAAGTGCACTGACCACTTCGTCTGTCCCCTGCTTTTGTTGCGTATTAGGTGGAAATTCTTAGAAAAGGCAGATTACATTTTTGAAATCAGGTTTGAGGTAAACAATGTACGACAGAAAGCTGCTGTGCGAGGATTTTTCCGGGGGAGCTGAGCCGGTCTGAAATATTCCAGGGGGAGTTCAAGCTCCCCCAGCTCCCCCGGCTCCGACGCCTATGGGAAAGATTTTCGACTGGTTTAGTGAACAGTAATCAAGTTGATTCCAATGATTTATTATTATTTTTTTTATAACATCAAACATTTCACACCTCCCAGAAATTTCAGGAAGGTGGGGGGGAGGGGGGGGTCACACTCACTGACCATCCGACGTTTTTTTTTAAGCATTTAAAATTTTGAAAATTTCGGGGGGGTTCTGACCCCCCCCCCTGCTGGCTACGGCCTTGAAAACTATAATTAATATCTGTAATTACAGATATAAATTTTAAGAAAAATTATTAAGGAAAATTACGCACAAAATGCTTTGGATTTCATCGTGTTAAATAATCAAGTAATTTTCACAAAAATCTACTTGGAGAACACTATTTTTTTGCGTCATAGTGCATTGATGAATTATGTCTAAGAAATTAAGGAACCCTCTAGAATATTTTCATGCACGTTATTAAGCATTAATTGCTAATCTGGAATTATTAACACCAATTGAATTTATTGCATGATTTGGAGGACAGAAGAATCTTACCTTGAGAGGAACACCTCAGAGCAACAGTAGGATATCGTAGTGTTATTACTAGGATTAGATGTCTTAATGTTGCTCTGAGGCGACAATGTGTATTTCAATAATTTTATAAAATAAAATTAAATATCCACTAATATTTATAAAATTTTGAAAATCACAGTATCAGAAGTTTTGTTATATCATATTAGATGTCATACCCTATTTTTTCATTGCCCATCTTGTACTTTTTTCTTTTTAATTGGAAATATAAATGTGTTACGGATGTAACATACTGCTTTTTGTTACGTCCGTAACAAAAAATGTTACGTCTGTAACGCCATTTTTTTAAAAAGTAAAGAAATTGTAACGTTTTAAATTATGGTAAACAATTACTCTGATGAATTGCTAAAAGGGCAAAAAAGGATCTTTTAATTTTGAGTTTTAAGGGAGTAACGACAACTTTTCTTACATTTTTGTTACGAACATAACATTGAACTTCATTTTTTTAAAAATTTAAATTGCCTAATTTTATTTAGCAAAAAAAAAAAAAAAAATAAATGCATGTTATTATAGTATTATGTTAATTGTTTAAGCTGTACTGCAATTAATTTTGTTTATTTTTATTTTGTTATTAGAAATAAGCGTTTGAAAACAGGTATTTTTTCCCGATTGTTTTGAAGACCCGACTATCATACTTCCAACAAGGAAAAAAATTTATTATTTAATTTTTATTAAAAAAGCAATGCAATATTCTGAAAATACACATTTTAAGCTTTACAATGATGTATAATATAACTAAATAACTGCAATATGAAATTTTGAATGGTTTCACTTTTCATGGAATTGCCCTTCTGCTACCTGGTTTTGACATTTGGAGCTTTTAAAGATGATAATATACTGCTTCTGCAACACAAAACTCTACCTGTTCTTAAAATATAAAAGCGCATCTTACTAGAATCGATTCTCGTAACTTTTCTTCTTTTGTAGAACGACCTTATTAACTTTTTAAGCACAGGCTGGGATTGTTTTTCCATTATGACGGCAACTTTGTCAACAATATCAATGCGCTTCCTTCTTTCTCTTTGTTTGTAAAATACAACAACATTCTTTACATTCTTTGAGAATTCATGCCACCAGTCAGTAACTTCGCTGCATAGCGTCAACATTTTGTGAATATCCAAGAAAAAGATCCTGAATTGTTTCTTCCTTTTCATTATCAGGCTCCTCTGATGAAATAATGCGGCTAATGTAGGGAATTACATCATCATCATGATCAATATGAAGAAATCTCAACTATTCTCAAATCTAGGTCATGAATTGATGTTCCATCAAATCTATAATTTGCAACTCACAAGTTCCGATAAAAATCGTCGAACATTCGTCGAAGTCGAAAACAGAAACGTAAACATTTGGGCGGACATTAATTACAGCAAAATCTTGGCGATTTTTACAGGTAAATTTACGGCAACCTTGACATTTGGCGACGCAATGGTTTGGCGCGCGAACTAACGGTAGAGGGTAGATACACGAGGGGGGCCTGAGGATTTAGGTGAATGTGAGGTACGTTTTAATGATTAATTTGAATTTATGTTTCACAAAAACACAAATTAACTCTTGAAATTAGTAATGTTGCAAGTTTCATTTGTTATTTCAACGAATATTTATTCAAAAACTGCCTAATGTCTTGCAAAATGGTTTCGCTCGATCTTACATGTCATAAATGTGATTTGATGTCAATAACATGTTACAATGTATTTAATATTGAGCTATTGAGATGAAATGATTAATTTATGTATTTCTCTTTCTTCAAAGTGATCTCGTAATGGTTTGGCGCTCGTGAACATGAGAACAAAGAGGATTTTGCTTTGATTCATAAAGGAAACAAACAATGGTACAATTTTATTTATATTTTAATTAAAGCATAAGTAAACTTAGATAACGGCTTGTAATTCAGTGAGATTTCATATTAAATCAACTAATTTCTAAAGAAATGCATCTTAATAGTATCTTAGAATACGGTTTTACTCAATGATGAACGTCGTTATTATGGATATGAAGTAAATAAGGATTTGATTTCAATAATTTCTTGCTATGGACTTAATACTTTGCTCGTTAGACGAAATGTGATTTCTCTGTTAACTAATAACTATTTCTGCAATAGTTATTATATTTAGCTTCCTATATAGTGTATCTGTTTCATTTGAGTAAAATTGCAAAGTTACAGACAGGAGCAAAATATGGTATTTTCTAGAAGAAAAATAATTTATGCATTTTTCTTTTTCAAAATGCAGGTACCTATTGACCAAATTATGTTTTTAAATAGGAGTATATTCATCTGATGCAGATTCTTACCTTTTTGAATTATAAAACAGTTATCAAACAATCATTTTTTTCCTTCTAGCTTCTGCTATTTAATAAAATTCTGTGTAACGGAAATCTCAAATCAAATAATTCACTCATCATCCTTTAAAAGATCTGTCAATCATGCTTTTATTGCTGAATTGCTTCATGACTTCCAGAAAAGGCAGTGGTTGCGGCACCGACCGCCGGAAATGCAATGAAGTACCGACCTCCTTCTGCGCAGAGTAGAAATTACTGCCTTGGGGTCGGGATTGTTTTATGAACCCGACCAAGGGGGCGTTACGATGGGCGGGATCTAATTTCAACAGCCGACCAATGATATTCTATGCGGTCGGACGAATTATCTATGGCCGACCACACAAATTAAGATACTTTCCCAATGACCATGCTAAGCGGTCGGACGAAATATGTATGGCCGACCACACAAATTAAGATTCTTTCCCAATGAGTCTAAGCGGTCGGACGAATTATGTATGGCAGACCACACAAATTAAAATTCTTTCCCAATGAGTCTAAGCGGTCGGACGAATTATGTATGGCAGACCACCACAAATTAAGATACTTTCCCAATGACCATGCTGAGCGGTCGGACGAAATATGTATGGCCGACCACACAAATTAAGATTCTTTCCCAATGACATTCTAAGCGGTCGGACGAGTAATATATGTCCGACTACGCTAAGATATATACGCCGAGCGAAATGATAGTTCTGGAATTAATATAGATATTGAAACGGCATACACGATCTGTAATTATGCTTTAATCATAATTCAATTATTCGATGCGATACATCGACCATCTCCGACCCATGCCCTCAAGTGCCGCTGCTTTGGGTCGAACATGATTCAAATGGATCTTATGAAATTCTATGGAGGTCGGATGTATAATATGAGACTTAATATGAATTTCCAGTGAAATACTATATTTAGCGATAATTTAATAAGAATTAAGGTAGATTTACGGCGACTAACCGATGTGTGTCACCGCCGGTCGTATAATACGGCAGGAATTCTTTTCCGAACTCTGACTCATGCCCTCGAGCGCGAAATTCTAGGGAGGAAATCTGTAGAGCTATTCATTTTGAACTCTTTTAAACAGTTTTCCAATATTCAATGTACGATTTGAAACTCGCACCGCGTTCCATGATGCTAGCCATTTTTACACGAACCAAGCACGCACGCACATGGTCGGAAGTAGTTGGAACTAGTGACGTCGCTAGACAAGACAAGACAGACAAGACATTGAATTTTCACAGGCCTGGGTGAATACCCATTTACCTGAAATCGATTAGGGTCAGTGGAGTAGACAAAAATTGTGCGAAGCACTCAATGTATGAAACATAAAAAAAGGGGGGGGGGAGATGGCAAGGAGGGGGGGGAAGGGGAAAGAGCGAAAATAATTAAAAAAGGACGTCGTCAGGGCCACACTTGTGAAAAAAAAGAAAAATAAATGAATTGAAAAAAAAAATTTGAAAATTTTGAAAAATTTAATTCAATTTTGGAAAACTTGAGAAAAGTTCATGGAAAAGGTTGACTGTTTTTTGTCAGTTTATGAGAAGATATTTTTCTATGTTTTTTGTCATTTTGTAAAATTATATAATTTTTTTTTTTTTTTTTTTTTTTTTTTTTTTTTTTTCCCCTAGGGAAACATTAGAAGAATAAACAGCATCAAAAGCAAAAGGCCCACTTAAGGGGGAAAGAGATCATCATAATCAGCTTGTGGGTTTGGGAGAGGGTTGTTTTTTGTGCTTAAGGAGTCGTAATCAAGGAGCCTGCAGTGGGCGGGGTACCTGTGCTTAGGATTTCTAATTTCGTTGAAAATGGCTTGCTCTCTGATGAGCGGATTTGGGTGAGAGTGGAGACTTCCATAGAAATTTCTGGCCTCCCGGATGATTTGATGTGATATGGATTTAATATTGGCATCTCTGTGAATGTCCCTGCCTTTAATAAACCAGGGAGAATTGCTGATAGTTCTGAGGATATTGTTTTGAGTGGTTTGTAATTTTTTGACAATTTTCTTTGCAGTGAAACCCCAGATGAAGATGGCGTACATAAGGACTGGCCGTAAGACAGTTATGTAAAGGAGTCTCTTACTAGTAAAGGGAAGGTGACTGTACTTGTTGAGAAGGGCCCTCATTTGGTGTTTTCTAAAATTAGTTTTATCAGTTTGGATTTTTTTATGCTTCGCAAAAGTGAGTTTTCTATCTAGAGTGATACCGAGATACTTGACATGGGAGGAATAAGTGATATTGTCTTCGTTAATTTTTATTTGTTTTGGGTGGTGGGCGTCGCCTTTGGAGAAAAAGATAGCTTGAGTTTTGCTGGTGTTAATTGTAAGCTTCCAGTTGTCATACCAGGTGGCAATAGTATTAATGTGGTCTTGTAAACGTTTGCGAGCAAAGTTTCTGGAGTAGTGCTTTGAGATTATGGAAAGGTCGTCTGCAAACAGTGAAAGAACAGTGAATTTGTGAAGAGGGAGGTCGGACATGTAAATGGAAAAGAGGGTGGGGCCTAAGACACTTCCCTGAGGGACTCCGGCTGTGATTTGCCTAGGGGTGGAGGAGGAGGAGCTTATTTTTACCTGGAATGTGCGTTGATGAAGGTAGTTGAAAATGATAAAAATGATGTAAATGGGGAAATTGTGCTGGATTAACTTGTAAATTACACCAAGATGCCAAACTTTATCGAAAGCCTTGCTGATGTCAAGGAAAACTCCTACGGAGTACTGATCGTGATTAAAACCGTCAATAATGCAGTTAATATTACGGAGGAGCTGGTGAATACTGGAATGTTTTGGTCTATATCCGAATTGTTCAGGCTGAATGACGTTATTTGAATCACAATACTTCATTATTCTATTTTTTAAGATTTTTTCGAAGATTTTTCCAAGAACGCTAAGAAGGCTTATGGGGCGATAGCTCTGAATATTAGTGAGAGGGGTTTCTTTTTTATGTATACAAACCACTACAGCATGTTTCCAGCTATTGGGAAAATAACAAATTTGGAGGCATCCATTAATAATCTTAGTGATGTTGGTTATGACTTTGAGGGGGGAATTTTTAAGCATTTGGGTGGAAATTTTGTCGCTACCAGGAGTTTTCTTATTCTTGAGGTTTTTGATTACGTCGTTAACTTCTTTAGGGGAGCAGAACTCAGTGACGGTAGGATTAGCATTATTGCATAGGAAGTTGTATACTGTGGTGCTGACTTCAGAGTCGAGGGGGGAAGAAAGGTTGCTGGAGAAGGTGGCCTCAAAGCTATCAGCAAAAGCATTAGCTTTATCCTCATCTGAGTTAATCGTGCCCTGGGGGGTGGTGAGAGAGGGGATGGGGGTTTTAGGATTTCTAAAGTTTCTAGCGAGTCTGTAAAGGGTACTATTGTCACTGGGGAGATTCGAGATAAACTCATTCCAGGAGCTAGTTTTGTGTTCTTTGACAAGATTTTTTATGGTATCAGTGAGGTGGTTTAGCTCCGTTTTATACCCAGGTAGCACAAACCATCGGATTTACGTCGGAGAAAGGTTGAAAATGCATCGCAATGGTTGGAAATATGTTTTGGTTAGATATTGGTTTTTTTCATACGCTCATCCGATCATTCGAAGCATCGGAGGATGGTTTAAAACTAACCTATATCCGACTAAACGCATTCCCAACTTATTTCTAACCTTCAAACCTGTTTCACATTTACGCCCATTTATTGCAAGCTCGTTGCTGATTTGCGCGTTCTGCGAAGCGTGCGTAATGCGTCCCATAAGCCCCCCCCCCCCCTCCTGCCTCTGCAGTCTTGTTGAGACCCAGGATTTGAAAGGGGTGAGGTGCGCCGGGGGCATAGCCATTTTCTTTTTCATTCCAGGGTCACATACACATTCACACGTCGTGTCGTACTTGCTCACAGCGAGTATTCAATCCTTGCATTTACTCAAGTCTTCCAAAGTAAATTAATTCATTTTTCCAACTATTTTTCTTTCAAAAAATTTAAAACTAAGATAAAAGCTTTTTTTCTGTGTGTGTGTGTGTGTGATTATTAAATGCATTCTACTTTTATTCGTTTTTCAAGCTTGACAAATCATTGTAGCTGTGCAAGCCCAGATTTTTTCGTTTTAAACTGCTTGAATTTTTTCTACAAATTTGTTTTGGCAGGGGTTTTTAGGAAGGGGCTGTTTCTAGAGGTATTTTCCCTTTTGGGGGGGTCTCCCGATTTGGGAGGGGGGGGGGTCTCCGATGAATTGAAATTCTTAAAATTTTTGCGTATTCGAACTGATTTTTTTTTTTTTTTTTTGATAGATGCTTTAACTAGTTTTCTAGAGAATTTTCGTGAATGCTTAGAATTTGTTTCAGAATTTCGTGTTGTTCCTTAGTTCAACTTCGGTAATTTTAAACGTCCAATAATAAAAAATAGTTTGCTAATCATACAAATTACACGTGCAATTTACCATAGAAATAAAATTGTGTCTCTGAATGAACTTTTCTCTTTGACGGATAAAATACATTAAAATTCCTTCCCTAAAAATAAAATGAAAAAAAAAAATCAATGAACATGAACTTTTTAATGAAATGGGAGAGTATAATAGTTCGGCAAAACAATAAAATAAGTACTTTTCATGATATTCAAGTTTAACCCACGTCATTTTAATTGTTATGAAGATTTTCTAAGTGAATGTGTATGCGTATGTTTTATTTATTTTTTAATTCTTATTTCAGGTCAAAGCAAAATTGAACCTTCAAACAAGCTGGGTTATTTTTCACGGCAGAATTTTAAAGTCAATATTCTGTCTTAAGAATAATCTTGCTGGTAATTAATATTTCCTGAAAAAGAAAAAAAGAAACTAATGTATGCTTATGAAGATAATTTTCGAGCAATTATTCCGAAAAATAAAAGGTAAGAATTATCAATATCTTAAATTTTTGTTCATATTTTATTGAAACGTTTATAAATGATAGGGAAATGATAAATTGTATGTCAAATTCAGCCACTTTATCATTTTATGTTAATATGACTGAAAATTATTTTTTACACTCGCTCTTCTAAGAGCACCTCGTAATACTTATTTTATTAATGAAATCCTACAGTTAAAGTAGATAACATTGGAAGATAGTTGGTTAGCGTTGAAATTCATAGTGGAATAACGTTAGAAAATGTAGATTAAGCATTGTTTTTTTACATCGAAATTACGTTTGGAAAATGTTAGTTTACTGTTGTGTTTTACATTGGAACAACATTAGAAAATGTTGGTTAAGCGTTGCTTTTTACATCGAAATTACGTTTCTAAATAGTTAGTTTACTGTTGTATTTTACATTGGAATGACATTGGTTGAACGTTGTATTTTACATCGAAATTACGTTTGTAAATGGTTAGTTTACAGTTATATTTTACATTAGAATAACGTTTGAAACTAACCAATAACCAACGGTTGGATAACCGTTTTCCGACGTACCGTTTTAAGGTATGTTCCGACGTAAGATGCCGACGCTGGTCCGATGTAATATGATAACGTTGGGCCAATGTTCGTGTGCTAGCTGGGTACGGGGGATAAGCAGTCTCACGCCACAGCTTTTTAAGTTTGTTCTTGATTCTGATGATTCTTCTAATATGGGGGGGGAGCCTGAGTGGGGGGGAAGAAGTGGTGATGCGAACAGTGCTTTCGTCATAGGCTGAATGGAAGGTTGAGGTTAGAACGTTTATTTCCTTATCAATTTCAGCAGTAGTTTTGGTGTTGGGGTTTCCGTTGACTTGGTCGTGGAGAAGAACGTAAAATTTGTTCCAATTGGTGGAATTAATGAAATACTTGTGTTTCGGGAGACCAGAGGTGAGAGAGAGGGTCAGAAAAACTGGATTGTGATCTGATGAAAGGAGATTTTCCGAAATGATAAGGTAGGGGAGCTTTAAGTTGGTGATAGCAATATCGAGGGTGGTGGGGGAGAAGTTGCCAAAATGAGTGGGGGTGCGAGGGGCAAGAATTTGGTAATCATTATCAGTGGCATACTTGTAAATAATTTCACCTTTGGAATTTCCAACACCTATGTTCCAGAGTTTGTGCTTCGCATTCAAGTCACCAAAGAGGATGAAGTTTTGTGTTTTTGGTGATTTTGTCGAGATCAGCGATGGTGGGGGTTTTGAGGGGGGGAATATAAGCTGAGCAAATGTTGACCTTAGAGTTGTTTATGGAGATGGTGATAGTCGTGTTTTCAAAGCTGGGGGTGTCAATAGTATTGATGTTGTGATTAAGGCTATGACGAATAAAAATGAGGGTGCCTCCACCTTGGCCAATGAGGCGATCGTTACGTTGGCAGACGTAATTTGGAATGGTGGCGCGAGTACCAGCCTTGAGGTGGGTTTCCTGGACAAGAATAATGTCCGGTTCATAGTCGGCAGCGAAATCGCGAAGCTCGCTAATTTTGGAAGATATGCCATTGGCATTCCAGGAAACCAAACGCAGGCTGTTACTCGCGGCCATTATTGAGGAGCTGGGTAAAGATAAGCTGGAGAGCTTGCATATTTTGGATCATTTGCTGGAATATGGTATTGACTGCTTGAAGAGTGGAGTTATTAATGTCTGAATTTGTTGTGGGATTTGTGCTAGTTGCTATATTATTTAAATTTAGGGGGGGGAGAGAGGGGAAAAAAGGGGGGGAAGTTTGATTTTGCTGATTTATGTTGTTTAAGATCTCAGTGGCCTGTTTGCGTGCGGTCCAAATATTATCCTTATTGGCCGAGTGGATTTTGGGTCTAAGAGGGCAGTCAGGGGAGTTGGCAGTATGGGGGCCTTCGCAGAGAGCACATTTGGGGGGATCAGTGGGGAGGTTATCACATTCGAAAGTATTGTGTGGATTTCCACATTTAACACATTGGGGGCGTCGGGTACAACAACGGCTTGAGTGGCCAACAAGCTGGAACTAGCGACCCTTTATACTGAGAGATGCGACACAGGCGTACTGCGCGCTGATTGGTCACTGGCAAAAACCGTCCAACGCTCAAGTTCCCGTCCATAGGATTTGCATTGCGCGCAACACGCGCTCAAAGAAAAAAGGTGGATTCCTTTTAAAATACGGAAAACTATGCAATTTAATTTTTGGTTTTACATTCTTTGATGTGTTGGTTACCTATATCTTACCTTCACTAAGGAGAAAATTTCCCCAGGAATTTCTGAAAAATTGTTTTGTTTTGCCAGGCTTACGTTCAAGGTTTTGTTTCTTGTATCCTAAGCGATATTTTCGACTTTGATGGCAAACCAATACATTTAGGATATACTTTAATGTGTTAACTTACTTTCTCTCGAAATTCATAGCGTTTTCTTTCCTGTAATATTAGTTTTAATGCTGGATTTTCCGATTCATGAAAAAAGCATGCTTTGGCGACATTCTGGATTTAAACACGCGCCAATCAGGTTACTGTACTGAATGTTAAAAAGTTTGTATTTACAAACAAACAAAGCTGGATAATTGAAGGATTCTCTTTTACGTGATTTATATAATAAAGTTGTTGCTTTAAAACCATTAGCAAGTGTACGTTTGACCTTTTTTTTTTTAATTTTTAAATCTGATAGCGAGAACTTTTGAATCAATTGGCTTCTACATTCTAAAAACATTTTAGTTCTTTTTATTCCCTCCTGTTTTCGCAGGGTTTGCTGCTTTATTAGTACATATAAATCCAACGTTTATTTTAAAATTATCATGATATCTGATAATTTCGATATTTATTTTTGGAAACACGATGCTTGCAGTATCGTATATCAATATTACTTAGTTCCTCAGTTTTCGAGGCTACGTAGCATGGTGGATAAGGGACGCGCTTAGAGGTAGGGAGGGCGTCGGTTCGATTCCCGATGGAAGCAAATCGTTTTCGTCAGCGCATTTTAAACTTTTAGTATTATCACTGCCATAATTAGTTTTATCACCAATTAAAATCCTATAATAATTTTTTACTAAATAAAAATTTGTAAAAAAATAAAAAAAAAAAGTTTTTTTTTTAAGTAGAAATTTTTTGAAATGACTTGCACAAATAATGCACTCAATCATTCTTTTACAGAATTTAATTTTAATTGAGCGAAGAAACGATTTTCGTTGCAATTCAGTTCTACGGATTTCTTCCTCATACGATATTAAAAGCTAATGTGCTTGAATTCAAAATGCTCCTGTAAAAAAAAATAGTTGAAACTTAAGTAGTTGAAACTTAATTCATCACTGAAATTTATTTAAAATATCATACATTGATATTAATGAATTTTTAATATGTTAAATGTGTTTAATACATGTATAAAAAGTTCTATGGTCGGGGTAGTAAACATAACCTCGCAACATTGTGAAGGCTACGCAGCGCTGCCGTGTTAGGTTTGCCTCAATATTATTCTTAAAATTTTTTATAAACCTTTAACAAGATTTGATTTGCGTGGTGTTTAAAATATATTCCATTCATTAGTCTGTATCAAAGCAAAATGTATGGCAAAAAAAATTCAAAATTCAGCTGTTTTAGATTTAACTACTCTCTTAACTAAATTTATTGAGCAGATTGCTTGTTTATTGTAATTTCATGGGCGGATTTATGGAGAGGCGAAAGGGGGCAATGCCCCCCAGTCTTGGGAGGACTCGATACATGGTAACAACACATCTTCCAAAATCATAAAAGAAAAAATCATGATTTTTTTTAAATATTTTTTTTTTTTTTTGAGTAGTCCAGAAGTAAAGATGTAGGGAATAGCGACTGTCCTTCTCTGATGGGGGGGGGGGGGGACCGTACACTGTATTACAAGAGAGTAAAGCTGTCACTGGGTTGCTGAAATGTGTTGAAAACGACTACTTTCAATTGAAAACCATTAGGGCAAGTACATGAGTAAAAATACCATCTGAACAAGCTATGTAATCAGCTGAAAATACTTAAAATAATCAACTATTGTTTCCACAAATTAAAAACTGAAACAAAGGTTTAAAAAAAAAACAGATTTACCTATAGACTAGCTATAGCTTAGGGCACCCGTTTTGTTGAAGGCCCCCAACTCCCCCAAAATTTCATCATTTGTTCTTTAAAAAAAAAGAAAAGTACTTGAAAAAATAAGTTTCTTTTTAAAGTGCTTGAAAACCTTGAAAATTTGGAAAAGTGTGTCTACAAACCATAAACTTAATTTATAACATATGGGAGGGGGTAGGGGGAGAAAGGTCGATATGTGTCAAATTTAGCTCCTTGCCACATCCTGCATCAAAAATGTAAAAATCATGGTTCTCACGTTTCTGTAACACATTACTTGAGATAAATTTTTGTGACTCGCATGTTTCATATATTGCTGTTTCCCAAATGCAGTAATTTTGGAAATTCTTTTGTATTGCTATGAGTCTACTGTATATTATAATCTGTTTAGCGCAGGGGGAGAAAAACACTACATCTATTTTTTTTTTTTCTTTTTTTGCACTACTTTTAATTGAAAAAAAAAGTTGTTGTAATGAAAAATCTAGTTTTTTTTTTAAACTTAAAATAGAAAACTGTGCAATCTAATACTAAATTTCAGGGACTGGAAAGGGCAAATGAAGTGCCTTTAATAATTTTAATTGTTCTCGAGTCCTTGAAACGGATTATAGGTGAGTCTGAAATTCCTAAGCAAAGTGTGCTTCAATTTTATTTCTTATCAAGTGTATAAATTAAGAATTGTCCAAATGGGTAGCATATTGCTCTCTTGTGACCTATATTTATACACAATTTCTTTTAAAGAATTTTTTACTATTGATCATTTTGTATTTAATTCATTGTTGTATTTGTGGGTGGGTTGGAAGCAAGATCAAAAACTAATTGAATTGAACCGACAACCAATGTAAGCAAATAACAATGCATAATCTTCCCTTCCTCCTCGCTTTTTCTCTGAGGACTGCTGTCATTGATTTGTCAACTCGAAAACGATTTTTATTGTGTATTATCGTAATTTGCAAAAGAATAGTTTGCTATTTGTTTCCGATATTTCTGTAGTTCCAATTACCCCTTATAAGGCTTCAAAAAGCAGAATTTTATATCTGTTTTACAAATTTTCCTCCGGGGGAAAAACTCCCGGACCCCTTAAAATTGGGGATTTTCTATCCCACCTTAGACCTTATGTTTAAAGCAGAGTTCCAGCCGAAGATTTATTTCAAAGGACTAAAGAGCAATATTGTGAAATACCACTTGTCCCAAATATATCAATCCTTGAAAAAAAAAAAAAAAACTCGATATGATACATAAATGGCAAAATTAAGCGTGGAATATTCATTCTTGCTCGCGTGAAACTGACTGCTCTGCGCCAAGCAAGCGATAACGCGCCAGGCGCGAATGCCCTCGCCAATTCGAGTTGGACGGTTTTTTCTGTTGGCCTAGCGCCCCTTATATAAAATAATTAACGAATTCATCTCACCACTTATCCCACCATAATATCAGTCACTTGCCTAATCATTGAGAAATTTTCAACGATGTTTTTCTTTCTTCTAATGCGGACGCCTGATGACGTATCTCGCACGTGCAGTCGCCGATCTATGACATCACGACCTTCACGTAATCGGTGATGCATCGTAACAGATCGGCACGTGCCTGATGCTCATTGGCCAGGTGCTATGCTGGCGTGTATCAGGTGATTTGGCGTCCGCATGCAAATGAGTTCACTTACGATAAAAGGAAATGTTTCGAGTAGAAAAGCGACTTTTTCGGTGTTTTCTCTCTGGCAAGTTGACTTGAGTGTTCGTTTGCTTTTATGCAACGATGCGGGTTCTTTTTAATAGATATATAATAGATTGATATAGCTCAGCTCTAGTTCGCGTTGTTTCAAATGTTTTTAATTTTATTTAACTAACTTTACTAAATGACCAAATAAATTTGGTTTTTATTTTTAAGTTGTCTTCAACTATTTTATTCATGCATTTCTAGTCATACATTTAATTAGGTTATTGCATTTGGAGATTATTAGTCTTGAGCATTCTCTTGCTCATTAAAAGGTTATGGGCAACCTGGACTCTGTTTTCGATAGCCTATATTTTCAGTAGGACTGGAGATGGAAATGATGTTTTTGACGTCTGTGATAATTTTCGATGGGGGGGGGCCGTATAGAAGATTTTTTTTCGACAAGAGCATACTGATGATAATTAGATTATTAGTGCTCATTGATATTGTCTTCCGACTTTCTGTCGAAATAATGGCGAATCCCCAGATAACTATTGAGAAATTAAATGGCACAAATTATGTGTCATGGGCAGCAGATATGAAATTTGTCCTGATGGAGAAAAACGCCTGGGACATTGTAACTGGTAAGGAAACAGTGCCAGTAGTCTCTAAAGATTCAGGATTTACTGAGAGAGACGTTCGTGAGTTTTTGGCCAGAGAACGAGCGGCATTATCTTTAATATATTTGTTTGTAGACAACGAATTCAAAAGAATAATAGAGCATTGTGAGTCGCCAGAAAAATCGTGGGAATGTCTAAAAGCACACTTTTATCCTGATAACAGGTGTGTGCATATGAGAACTTTTACTGAGTTAACAAACTGTCGAATTGAGCAAGGCGAATCCATAAATCTCTTCGCATCAAGAATTCGTCGAATTTATGACAGGATAAAGGGAATCGACAAGAATTTTTCGGAGTCATACTTAAATTTTCAAGTTTTGAGATATCTTCCATCGGAATATGACAGCATTTGCCAATCAATTTTGAGAAAGAAACCCGAGGATTTTTCTTTTGATGCGATAGTACAGGACTTAATTTCTGAAGAGAGCAGATTAAAGCTGAAGGACGAGGATAATATTAGCGCCAACTACGTTGCTCCAAAAGAAAAAAGATCGTGTTATAATTGCGGACGTACAGGCCACATCCGCAAAGATTGTAGTTTTCCAGAGAGGAACCGCGGAGGAAGTCCATCCACAAGCTCCAAGAAGTCAAGTTATGGCCAGAGGAGGTCAAGAGGAAGAAACAGGAACCAGTATACCAGAAGAGGCAGCTCCTCATCGCCGAAAAAGTGTGAGTACTCTTCCAAAACATTTTTTATTTCGGAAGCGAACTTTAACGAGATAGACTGTAATCCTTCATCATGGGCATTTGATTCGGCGGCCAGCCATCACTTTGCAAATAATAAGAACTTTTTCCATAAATATGAACCTGTAAATGATCGAAAGATGGCCGTAGCAGTCCAAAATCATGTTTTTCCAATTGAGGGGGTTGGAGAGATAAAGTTAAAGTTCGGTCCTAAGATCATTAATTTGGTAAATGTAATGTATTCGCCGCATTTGCGAAGAAATTTACTGTCTGGTCCCAGATTTGACCAAGCGGGAGCATGTTTTAAAGGGGGAAAAGGTTTGGTAACTGTATCAGATAATGGTGAAACAATTTTTAAAGCTAAACTATCTAATGGCATTTATTTTGTTAACCCAAAGGTAATTTCAGAAAATGTACATAAAAATGTTAATTATGAAGCTAGTAGTACTGAAAGCTTAGAATTATGGCACAAAAGATTTGCTCATGTAAATGTCGATAATATAAAGAAAACTGCTGAATATAAATGTACTAGGGGTCTACCAGTTTTTAAAAATGATAAAGTAAATTGTGAAGATTGTAAATTAGGAAAGTTCAGACGCGTATCTTTCAAACCAATGGACGAAATTCGATCAAAGAAACCTTTAGAATTAATTTATAGTGACATTTGGGGGCCATCGAGTATTGAAGGTAGAAGAGGTGAACGATACTTTCTTTCAGTTGTTGACGATTATTCCCGTAGAACGTCATTGTACCCATTGAAAAATAAAAATCAGGCAGCAGAAATTCTCATTAATCATATTAAAAGGGCAGAGAGATTTCTGGGAACAAAGCTGAAAGCAATAAGAACTGACAATGGAGGGGAATTTTCAAATACAATTTTAAGTAAATTTTGTCAAAATGAAGGGATTAAACATGAATTCACTAATAGTTATACCCCTGAGCAAAACGGGGCGGCTGAAGTATTTAACAGAACTGTGGCAGATGGTACTAGGGTAATTTTAGAAGAGAGTGGTATAGGTAAAAACTTTTGGCCTGAAGCCATGTTGTATTTCACGTACACCTGGAACCGCGTATGTCATAGAGATCAAAAACTAACTCCTTTTGAGCTATATGGGAGAAAATCACCCTCAATCAGACATTTGAAACCATTTGGATGCGTAGCCTACGTTGGTGTGCCGAAGCAACGTCGGCAAAAGCTTGATCTTAAAGCCCAAAAAGGGATTTTAATTGGGTATGCATTTCGGACAAAAGGGTATCGAATCTGGATTCCAGAAAATGATAAAATTATAGAGACCATAAATGTCAGATTTAATGAGGGAAAATTTTTCAAAGACGAATTTGAGTCTAAACGCAGTGGAGTCGTGATGGGCACCATAGAATGGTTAAATGTACCAAAATCAGATGAAGATGAAATTCCTGATGAGGAAATCTTAAAAATTCCCGAACTACCACCAGTTCATTCAGAAACGGAAGAATCAGATAGGGGGGAAACTGAATCATCAGATGATGAAAGTGATAAATGTTTAAAATTAACAAAATGGGAAAGAAAAGTCGTACCAAGACCTGATGGGTCTCGTAACGATATCTATTATTTTGAAAAAGGAAGCAACAAACGATTGAGATCAATTTATGATATAAAGAAATATTGCAGAAAAAATAATATTGTTTATCAGCCAGATATATTTTGCTTTAAAGGTAAAAATACTACTGAAGGAGAGATTGATAACTCTGTAAACAGCAACGTAATTAATGAATTTTCTCAAGCATGACTAGGACATCAAATCATTATTCCTAACACTTACAAACAAGCCCTTAAATCGCGGGAAAAAGACAATTGGATAAGTTCAATGCGGGAAGAATTAAAAGTGATGCAAGATCGCAAAGTGTGGAATCTTGTCGAATTACCGCCTGATTCTACTCCAATTGGTTCTCGCTGGGTTTTTACAGTCAAAAGAAATGAAAATGGGGAAATTTTGAGATACAAAAGTCGCCTAGTAGCTTTAGGGAGTTCTCAATTGAAATATGAGAGTTATGATCTTACGTACTCGCCAGTTGTAAATTTCAGCATTATAAGATTTTTCTTTTCTCTTTTGGTGGTAAAATTAAACTGGGTAAACATCCAATGTGATGTGAAAAATGCTTACCTTTATGCACCTATTTCAGAACCAATTTATATGAAACAACCACCTGGTTTTGTAGAAAAGGGGATGGAAAATTTATATTGTAAGCTAAATAAAGCAATTTACGGACTCCACCAAAGTGGACGATTGTGGTTTTACGAAATAGAAGAAAAATTGATTTCAATAGGTTTTTGTAAATTTGAATGGTGTAACTGTGTCTATATTTATAAATCTTCTGTAATTTTACTTTTGTATGTAGATGACATTGTTTTATTTGGAAAGAGTCAAAATGATATACAAACTGTTTTAGATTTGTTACAAAAATACTTTGATCTAAAAATTTTAGGTAAAACTAAAAAATTACTAGGCGTGGAATTTGAGGAGGATTTGAATTGTGTTTCATTAAGTCAAATTGGCTATATTGAAGAAATTTATGAACGTTTTGAGAAATTCAATATCCCTATCTCCTCATTGCCGATAAGTAAAGGTATTATATACACTAAACTAGATTGTCCAAATAACGAGCAAGATGTACAAGATATGTCAAAAATACCGTACAGGAATTTGTTAGGTTGTCTTTCGTTTCTAGCAAACAGAACAAGACCAGACATTAGTTACGCTACAAACATTTTTAGCCAATTCCAAAATAACCCCGGTATAAAGCATTGGGATGGTTTATTAAAATTATTAGGCTATGTTTCTAAAACTAGAAATTACAAACTTAAATTACAATGCAATGAAATTCAAGTTGTAACATATTCTGATGCAGATTTCGCCTCTAACAGAGACGATAGAACTTCACTCGGAGGTCAGATTGTTTTCATTAACAAATCGCCGATTTCATGGCGAACATTTAAACAAAAGTGCATTAGTTTATCAACGATGGAATCAGAGTTTATTGCAATGACAGAGGCCGGCAAAGAACTTCTTTGGTTTGATAGAATCATTGATGAATGTGTTAATAAGGGGGTAATTAATAAGGAGCACAAAATTAAATCTGTGTTAAAAGTTGATAATCAAGCTACAATAGATTTTGTGAGATCACCGATCGAAAATTATAGGACAAAACATATTGATGTAAAGCTTTTTTATATACGTGATTTAATTTATAAAGATATATTTGATGTTGAATTTGTTAGAAGTAAAAATAACATGTCTGATGTATTTACTAAGCCTTTGTCTCGATCTGAACTAATAAAGTTCAATGAAAATGTTTTTGTAATGTAATTGCTTTTGTGATATTTTTAGTAATTTAATTTTTTGAAAATGTAGTAATGTGGGAAAAGTAAACTATTTTAACTATCGGGAACGGGTTAAAGTTATATGTATATTTTTTTGCGTTTTACAGTTTATATTTGTACTGTTCAAATGTGTTTATACCAAGTATTTGTATACTCGCCAAGGTTTTTCAATTTTTGCAGATTGAATGTGTTTATATGACATTGGACTGATTTTTTTTCGAACTTGTTACTGACTTGGAAAATGGAACAGTTTGAACGGACTGGAATCGGATTGAGTGATATTTTGTTATAAAAGAATTTGCTTGTTGTTGTATTTAACTAATCTACTAATCATGTTTATATTCAAAATCTTTTTGTAAAACTAGAGCTGGTATTGAGATTTGTTAGGAAATGAATTATCTTTAAATGTATAAGAAAATAATGTTCATAAGATGGTGAGAGGGGGGGCATTGTTGGCCTAGCGCCCCTTATATAAAATAATTAACGAATTCATCTCACCACTTATCCCACCATAATATCAGTCACTTGCCTAATCATTGAGAAATTTTCAACGATGTTTTTCTTTCTTCTAATGCGGACGCCTGATGACGTATCTCGCACGTGCAGTCGCCGATCTATGACATCACGACCTTCACGTAATCGGTGATGCATCGTAACAGATCGGCACGTGCCTGATGCTCATTGGCCAGGTGCTATGCTGGCGTGTATCAGGTGATTTGGCGTCCGCATGCAAATGAGTTCACTTACGATAAAAGGAAATGTTTCGAGTAGAAAAGCGACTTTTTCGGTGTTTTCTCTCTGGCAAGTTGACTTGAGTGTTCGTTTGCTTTTATGCAACGATGCGGGTTCTTTTTAATAGATATATAATAGATTGATATAGCTCAGCTCTAGTTCGCGTTGTTTCAAATGTTTTTAATTTTATTTAACTAACTTTACTAAATGACCAAATAAATTTGGTTTTTATTTTTAAGTTGTCTTCAACTATTTTATTCATGCATTTCTAGTCATACATTTAATTAGGTTATTGCATTTGGAGATTATTAGTCTTGAGCATTCTCTTGCTCATTATTTTCGACTCGGAAGTATGCGCAGAAACGCTATTTCAGCCTGTGTCGCATCTCTTAGTATAAAGGGTCGCTAGCTGGAACCGCCGCGCCACACGAAGCGAAGGAGGCGTGTCAATCCGTTGAAAGTGTCAGATTTGCGCATGCGCAAGTTTTTAGGTCGGAGGCCGAATCCAGCTCTGACGGTCGGTGCCGCAAAAATAACATGCAGATTTGATTTTCTTGCCAGTTCCAGATATTGTCACAAGCTTAAGGATATATACTGAAGTATTTAAATCAAAGTATCATGTGGGGTGCAGTAGCTGTGAGCAGCAACAAATGCTCCAGGTTAAAGTGCTTATATGTTGAGGATTTTTACTGCTTGATATTTGTTTTTATTTTTGAGATTTTTTCTCCATTCGCAGAAAGATGTCCAATCTATTTTAATTTATTACAGTTCTACTTTTTGAAACTATTCTATATTGTTTATCTGTGTAATTATTCTTAGGCTGTTATGAAACTTGATCCTCAACTTGAATTGGTTTTGTATCATACTATAATTTGAGAATTTTCCTGTAATAAGCAGGTTGTGCATTCAATTCTTGAATAATACTTTTTATGAATTTGTCTTACTTCTATTCTTGATGTAATATTATGAAGCAATCATAGCTGAAGTATTTTTTTTTTTTATAATAGATGGTCACACCTTAGTGTAATAGACAACAAAAAAAGAGTTAAAGAGAATAAGCTATTGATAACAGCTAGTTTACTATTGTACCTGTTGAAGAATATTTTAATTAATAACATGTTGAGAAGCAAAATATACTAATTATTTTCTGAATAGGATGGATACCTATTTAGAACTATTGTATGCCATTCCATTAGCATTGTTATAGTGTTGCATTCAAATTTTAAATTAAGTTTTTCTTCCCCAGAGTCTAAAAACTGTTTCTGGTGTCCAGTTGCAGAGGCTGAAAATTCCTGACTGAATGGCACATAGTAGAGGGAATTGGTTTCATTTGCTGCCGTTTCCTCTGCTTATGCTTTTCGGTTTTTTCCCGAGCTTGAAGAGTAATTACTGAATCAACGGAAGTGTGGGTATGTTTGATCTTTAAAATTGTTACTTTCTTATGGATGCTATTCTCTATTGTTAATCTGTGTAATTGGAAACTTGGGTTACTCCCAGACTGTTATAAAACTTGATTCTCAACTTGAATTGGTTTTGTGCCATACTATATTTAGAGAATTTTCTTGTAATAATACACAGGCAATGCATTTAATTCTTGAATAATCTTTCGTACGAATGTGTCTTGCTTCTATTCTTGATATAATCTATTATGAAGCAATCATAGCTAAGTAAATTTAGTATATAATACATGGTTACACCTTGGTGTAATAGATGACAAAAAAAGTAATAGCAAATAAGCTATTGATAACAGCTATTTTACTATTGTACCTATTGACGAAATACAGTGAAACCTGTGTAAGTTGACCACTTGCGGTGCAGTACTTTGGTGGTCAACTTAGACAGGTGGTCAACTTATAAAGGGGGTAATGATTTTTTTTTTTTTTTTTTTTTTTTTTTTTTTTGTAATTCTTGCACCATGTATTCATTTCTTGACTAAATGACACCTACTCTTTCTGTTCAACTCACTTTCATTGTTTAGCATTACTTTGAAACAATAATTTAAGATAGTATTCAAATATTTTTAGAGATTATTTTCCCAGAATGACGTATAATGTGTCATACAAATTTAAAATTTCAGTAAATTGATCAAAAAAAAGTCTTATTGTTTATGAAAAGTTACTCATTTTATATTAATAGTTCCTAAAAATTTATAGCTAATCAAAAATGACAAATTTTTTGCTTAGCAACAAAAGAAAAATAAGTTTGGAGAATAAAAGGGTTCTTAGTAGTTTTCCCATGTGGTTAAACTCAAGAGGAGATTTAGTTATGCTGCTGTTTCATTTAGTTGGTAAAATGCTGGTCTGACATCAAAAATATTCTTGGAAAGCTATAAAAAAAATAATTTGCTAAATAAAATTAAAAATAAACCAAGTGGTCAACTTACAAAGGGTTTTTTTCAATACTCCAAACCAAACTTGGTGTTCATTAGTGGTCAAGATAGACAGGTGGTCAAGATAGAGAGGTGGTCAAGTTACAGAGGTTTTCCTTCATTATATAAGATAGGACTAATTCCGTTCCTGACAAAAGCGGTCAATATAGACAGGTGGTCAACTTACAAAGGTGGTCAACTTTACAGGTTTTACTGTATTTTAATTACAAACATGTTGAGAAATAAAATATATTATTTTTCTGAACAGGATGAAAAACAGTATTGTGTCCATTAGCATTGTATAATATTGTTGCTTTTAAATTAAATTGTTTTTTCTTCCCAGAGTCCAAGAACTATTTCAGGTGTCCAGTTGCAGAGGCTGGAAATTCCCGACTGAATGGCACATTGTAGAGGGAATTGGCTTCATTTGCTGCCATTAACTCTGCTTGTGCTTTTCGGTTTTTTCCGAGCCTGAAGAGTAGCTACTGAATCAACTGAAGAATGGGATTCTCTCTCTCTCTCTTAACATTCCAGGGTCCCCATACTTACTACAACATGGAGATTAACCAGTTGGATGAGGCCTTGAAGACAGTTCTGGTTTTTTGATTCAGACCAGGAGCCAAGCAACCCCTGATCCAGCAGTCCCAAAAGTATCAGTTTGGCATGGGAACTTGTACTTTAACCATGGATATATTTAACAAGCCCTGGTCACCACTAACGATCACTGAGGTCTTCAATCGTCTGGAATAAATTCCGGAACACATTTTTTTAATTGTGTTATACAATCAACTCTCAATATCTCAAATATTCCTTGAGGGCAGGGGCGTAGCTAAGGGGGGGGTTTTGGGGACAACCCCCCCCCCGAAAAGTTAGTTTCAAAAAAAAAAGAGAAAAAGAAGAGAGAAGAGAAAGAAAAAAAAAAGAAGAAAAGGGAAAAATTCCAAGCGATTATACATATATATATATATATATATGTATATATATATATGTTATATATATATATATATATATATATATATATATATATATATATATATAAGAAGTAACCCCCCCCCCCCCCCGAAAGTCGGGTCTAGCTACGCCACTGCTTGAGGGGCTGTGGTAACTTCCCATAACTTGAAGTTTGAACCAGTCTGAGATTTGAATGGATTATATATTTTCACTAAACATAATGAAGTGTAACCAAAAGTGTGGGGAATTAGTGTCATTGAACCCCTTAATTTCCAATGACTGGCACAACTAAACTTTTTTTTGTATGTGTGTGTGTGTGTGTGTGTTTTTTTTTTATTAATAAAGTTTTTTTTTTCTCATATCACTTCTTTAAAAACCTCTCTCTCTCACTTTACACAACCTTTATAGAAATGTATAAAGCAATTTCACTCCAGGTGTGGGAGCTTCTTTGAACATCCCATGCTTTGCTCAGTGAGTCATCATCACAAGTAATCCCTTTTCCTTGATACCTCATTGCTATTTTTTTCATGTCCTGATATCTTACCCAAGGGTGCCTCTAGGGTCAGGGACTCAGCTGCATTCCATGTAGTCAAGTAATCAAAGCTGATGTCATTAACTCACATAATCCCTGATCTGGGCCAAAGGGAAAACCGAAGATTTTTGTATTGCTATATGGTTATCCTAAGGCTTCATGTTAAAAGTAAAGATGCTTTTGAAAAAAATAATGGCATCAACTGCACCACCTGCTTAGCAAGATTAAATCAACTTTATTAAAAGAGTTTTGTTTATAACCATGTATCAAATTTTGTTTCATTAATCACAAAGTAAAGATTACATATTTTGAAATGGTGCCTATATTTTTTGTAGCTATAAATAAAATTCTTATTTCCAAGTCTATGTGTCTGTATATTTAGTTTTTTCGACTAAATAGTTATATTTTTGCAAACCCTTAAATTTGCTACTTCTGTGTGATATCTTACAAGTGTGATAAAGTTACATCAATTTATAAACTTTATTTTTGCTATAAAGAAGAAGCCAGAAAGGGGAGGGACCATTTTAATCAGGTGAAGTCTGGTTGCTAATGTAGCAGATAAGCATTAGTTCAGTTATGTTTGATTAAATATGAGTAGAAGAAATTGTCTCAGACATACAGTTCATCAGTTGTTTGTATATTTATATATTACAGAGGATATGTTTTTCTTTTGAAAATGAACACTAATAAAAGGTATAATGAAATATTAATTAGAGAAACTAAGCATTAGTTTCTGACTAATTGATGAGTGGGAGAAATTGTCTCAGTCAGGCAATGTTCATCAAGGACATACTTATTTATATATTAGAGAGGATATGCTTGTCACTTTTTTAAATCAATACATGAATTGTAAATAGAGCTCACTCATTTTCGCTTTCTCTGTTGTAATTTCTTAGTTTTCCAGATTTTGTTTATTTTCCAAACATTGGCAGGGTTTAATTTCAAATTAATACTTTTATTGATAAAGACAATGTATAGATTAAAATTAAAAACTGTTGTGTAACATTTGTTTATCACTTCAAATTTTCTGAAAAATTGAAAAAAGTAATATATTTTTATGGCTGTGCTAACAAAGGGCGTACCACAACTATGGAACCTGGGCCAAATTGAAAATATCAAAAAGAGATTAAAATTCATGATTGATATTTCTAAGTTCCACCAAAATGGAAGAGATCGGTGTAGTACATTCTGTCAAGAGGCCGCAAAATAAAGGATAAAGTATAATATAGTTAAATAGAAATGAAAGAGACTAATTAGTTAACAAATATTTTATTGATTTCCTCCCCCATTTTGGGGATGTATATGTCGTGTATTTTATTCATTTTCTCCCTGATGGAGAGAAAAAATTTTAAATATAAGTTTTTATTTATTTATTTTTTCTAGTGACTCAAGAATTTAAATGGAATATCAACGTCATTTTTTTCCTGGTGCGGAGTAGAGATGCGACAATGCATTAGCATATCGGTCAGCGGCCACTTTAACAATTTTTTTCAGCCGATTTTTACCGATTAATCCGCGTAAAGATGCCACGAAGTGCCCACGGTAACATTCGTACACATATATGATCAATAAAGACTGGGATGCCTCGAAAAATTATATTTCTTCTAAGGCTGCCGCGAATCGAAAAAGTTTGGGAACACCTGCGCTATGGGATAGAATCGAAACCAAAAGTGAAACTTTTCGGAAAACGATGGTCCGCGTTTCTATTCCCTAGTTTTGAATATATGAAAAAGAAAAAAAGCTACATTTTAATTTAAAAATGTAGATTTCACATGTTAAGAGCATCTGTTAAATAAGTGGAGGCAAAACCAGAAAGTTAGAAAATTTGAAGAGAATGATGAAATTTTTTCAACAAACACTACCTTTATGTTGGTATGATGAGTATGATTTTTGAGACTTTGATACTAATTTATATACCTGAAATTATTTTCGTTAGTAAATATTGGGCAAAATTTGACTATATTTAAAATTAAGCTGCCCAGCCACCAGAAAAAATGTCAATGCTTTATTGAAGGTATTTAATAAACGCCCTTTCATAATAATCGAAGCTTTCTTTTTTATTACTAATTTAAAATGGAAATATTTTCTTAGTTACTCCGTAAAATTACACATACAAATGTCTATGTATGCAGGCAGTCGAGGAGGGGGGCGGGGGAGGGAATAACAGTTGCAATTTGGCCTTGAGCTCACAGATTGGCCCTGTAAACGAGATGCCTGTTCAAAATTTTGTTTTGCGATTTTTTTTTCTTTTTTTTTTTTTTAACTATGGGAATTTAGGAGTTTACTAACGAAAATTTTTTCTAGCATTTCATTTGCATTGGGCTGCGAAAAAACAAAGAAATAAATGCACCAAAATAAAAAAAAAACTGATCTGATTAAAACAAAAAATTTATCTTCGTACTGAAATGAGAAATTTATATTAAACAAAGTATAGAATACGCAAATTTGCTATCCATTGCAAATTTTATTAAGGAACGGCTCCAGATGGGGACGGGTACCCCCTCATTTGAGCTCAAGAAGAGTAATATGTGACACGACCCCTCCCCCCTTTTCTGAATAACCCTCTCTAAAAGCAGAAGTTGGATCCGCCCTTGATTTATGCATGCTCTGACTGATTCGAGCACTTTATTATGTAAGCATGTATGTAAGTTTGTAGCAATGTGTCTTTTGTCCCAAAGGCCCGCCATTTCAAATTTTCTGGAATGGAGGGAGGGGGATAATGTCCCCCCCTCCATTCTAGAAACTTACATTATAAGTGCTCGAATCAGTCAAATTGTGCGCAATGCATTTAATTAAAAAAAAAAAAAAACCCACCAAATTCGTACAAAAATGCCCAATTTCAGAAACATTTCAAAAATCCAGGGGGAAAGGGCAATTGAATCCCTGATCACCCATATGACGGGCATGGTTGTATGTGTTGAGGGGGGGGGGGTTCATGGGACAGAACTGCGCTGCCATTAAAATTTTCTTTACAGGTATTTTGGTTTCGTTCTTGGGGGGGGGGGGGGGGGGGTTCACGGTGAGTTATAATAAAACAAGTAACTGCATTTAAACTGTGTAACTGCTTGTTTGTGGCTTATTATTAGTGCTTGCTTTTCAAACGTGGTGCAATTCGATTTTTTAAAAATAATTTTTCATATTTGCCTCTTATGTGATATTAAAAATATTTTTAAATTAATTAAAACAAATTGGATGAATAAAACACAATTTAGGAATGGTTCTTAAGTTCAATTATTAACTAATATATTTAAATCATTAAAAATAAAAAATTGTTTTTGTTAAATGTTTTTTTCTCAACTGTACACCATTAATGAAGTAACTTAACTTGATCCGTAACGATTGTATCAAAAGAATTGCTTCATTTTGCTTATCGCCAAATAAGGCGATAAACAAAAGAATCTAGCAACCTTTTTCAAATATGGCGGCTGGATTTTGCTGTATTTAACGGACGGTAAACATTTGTAAAAGCGGTTTCAGTTAAAGATACCGTTTTCTGACTCACATCGCTTTTCAACCTTCCAAACGAGCTATTTACTTTTTGACTAAAGATTATTTGGCTCTTCATATATTTTTTTCTGTACTTGCTTGCTTGATAATTCTTCCTTTTTGTTGGTCTTTTTCGTTGCTGTTTGAATCACCAGTTTTTAGGGTTCATAGCAGTGATAAAACAACTCATCTTTCAGATGACAAATCGCACCAATTCGAAATCAAAACTATGCGCATCGAGAGAAAAACCCTCGCCTTCCTCCTAAGTTTTACGTAGCTGGTTTGGTTTTTCGTAGAGAGTGTTTTTTGATATTTGTGAGCCACCGCGTCTCATAATTACTTTACAAAAATATCGAAAAATACTGTTTGGAGGTGTTTGAATGTAAGAAATCAGCTCTTACTTTCGTACCCGAAACGAAACCAAATGTGAGTGCGTTTAGTCCTAGGATTTGGCATACGGACTACTTTCTCGAGAATCTACTATCAGAAAGTACTCTTTCAATTTTTGGCTATTAACTTGATATTACTGTTCGAATAGTGGTGTGAATAATAAACGGAAAGAGTTAGTATGTCTGTTGCTGTTGATTCTTATCAGGCAGATAAACAATTTATATCACGTTCTTATGCCTCAAAAGAAGAGTTCATTGGGAAATATAAGAACATCTACTGTGGAACAGAAAACGCCAAAAAACTTTATATCCTGGTTTTAACAGAAATCACCGAGGCAATGTCAGAGGGCTGTGTTGATAAATTAGAAAAACTGAGCAAGTTTATTGATTACATACATGATGCAGAAGATCAAGTAACTTTGAGAGATTTTTATGAAAAGGCTGATAACCCTGTCAAGGACACTAATTTAGTTATTTTAGCATGCAAACATAATATGATAAAATGTTTAGAATACCTACTTAGGAGTGATAGTAAAATTCTTGGTAACTTATCTGTTGTCTCCAAAGGAACCACTATATTTCCATATGATATGGATGAATCTAGCCATAATGCATTTTATTATGCTATACGTTCTGGTAATGTTGAGCTTCTTGAAACACTCATTAATAAATGGCCAGGAAATTATTTTGCTGGACATCTCAAAGAATTAGATGAAATTCTTTCATTAGCTTATGATGAATTAAAGCTAAAAAATGTATCACTGTCAGAACAAATAGAAATTTTCGTTGAAAATAAATTAATAAACCTCCGTTTCTTCTCCAGTGCTTCTGGAAAATATAAGAATGTAAAAGGTTTTTGTAATAACATCAAAGAACGAATTGATTTAGTTCTTCAAAATATTAAGCTATTAAACGATGAATACTCAAATACAAAAAAAGTTGATGAAAAATTTTTATTCATAACGAAGTTTATCGCACAAAATATTCATGTATTGAAACAGCAGTGCAAATCAACCTATGATAGACTACCTTGGGAAGAAATAGAGTTTTGTCTAGTTAGTTTTGTTTTTTCTTGCTCTGAGCAAAAAGAAATTAATTTGTTTTATAATGCCTTCTTGAATAAAGGTCAGATACTAAATCACTTGGATAATTTTGCACGGAGACTTGAAGAAGAAAAAAATTATTTAGAAAGTGTCAACATCGATAAACTGGCTGATCTACCAAAGTTGAACCGTGAAAAAATTATTGCAGTAATCATTAGTAATCATCCTGAATTTGAAGAATTGTACAACACTTATAAACAAATCAGGGATATTCATTCCTTAGAGAAAATTAATAATTACATAAAACTGGCGTTATCAACAAATCCTAAAGAAAGGGAAGGACAGTTAATTATCACAAGGGTTTTACAAGTTATAGGGGAATATTTGAAGAACACATTAGAATCCCCTAAACTGTCTAACAATACAAGCGAGCTTCTTCTGCTGTCATTACCGAAGAACACAAGAGAAGTCATTATTGATTTACGTAATTCCCTATCCCATGCTCATTCACTCTCAAAGAGAGCAGAGATTGAAGAAAATGCTGATAACTTTTTTATTGGTGTTCAGAATGATACTAAAAAAGTTGGTGATGTAATTGAGAACATTCTTTATAACAGCAAAATTAAAACTGTTGAAATTCTTCTCAAAAAAATTGTCATTAGTGAAAACTTAGATGAAATAAAAGAAGTCATGGAAGCACTTAAGCATGCTAAACTAGAGAAGATTAATTCAGAAACTTTTGTCACGATCGAACAGCGAAAGATTGAAAAGCTCATAGCAGAATTAAGTAATTGTGTAACTAAAAAGACTACTCTCGAGTTACAGTTATTTGATAAAATTAATAACATATTAAATTGTGTTAGAACTCAATCAGAAAACATCAAAACTGATTATTTAATGCTGTTCGCAACATTAAAGAGTTTCAGTTTTGACTTTGGTGATACTAAGATTGATGACAATGTTATTCGAGGTATGAAATTACGTGCCTATAAAGCATTAGAGGATTCTGTTCCACAAATAGAAGCTCACACCCTTAAAGAAATTGCTGCATTATCAAAGAACATTTACCATAGTGTTAGGTCAAGAATGCAAGGGGACAGCCTTGATATGGTAAATAAATTGACTTGTGAGATTTTTTACCTTGTTGAATTTCAAACAGGTGATGTCAAGTGGATTGAGGGATTAAGAGAAAAGTTAAACGAGAAAGGTTCTTTTCTTCCTATACACAAACAAAGGAAGACTTTCAGTATGTCAGAAGAAAAATATAGTAATCAGCTGGAACTGAAGGTATCAGAACTGAAAGGTATTTTAAAGAATAATGCATTAAGTGGCAAATTAATTGAAGAACTCCCTTTGTATAAGAGAAATAAAAAATTACAAGCCGTAGTAGAAATGCTTGTTCTTGACATCATGTCAATTTTGGGTAGCTCAAAGAATCATTTAGAAAATAATTTACTTTTTTTAGATGAAAACACTCCGTTACTTACTGGAAAATGTTTGCGCAATCACTTGGCACACGATAATGCCTTGGTTGATGTATTGCTATCTAATTGTTCAATGGCTGTTGTTTTAAATGCTAAAAAACTTACTTCAGAAAATATAGTGAAAAGTAAGAAAAAAGTTGGCAAGTTAGTGAAAGATGATCCTTCTAAATTAAAGGATAAGTATAATCAAGGCCTTATCAGTATTACTAACCAGGAAGGAATGTTTGCTGCATTGAAAGATGGGAATCTTGAAAAATTAAAGGATTATCTCAAAAAAGGAGCAGACATGAATGCTAGATCTATTGATGCATCAACTGCATTACATTTTGCTGCTATGGGATCTAGTCTTGAGATTACAAAATTTGTCCTTAGTCAAAACTTAGATCCAAATATTAAGGACATTTATGGTCGGAGCCCAGTACATATTGCTGCTGCATATGGAAGAACAAATATTGTTAAGTTTTTTGTAAAGGAAGTAGGTTTGCAGATTGATGAAGTCGATAATTATGATAAGACACCACTACACATGGCAGCCGTAAATGGTCACAAGGATACTGTTGAAGTTTTATTGAAATATGGAGCAGCTACTATTGCTCTAGATATGGGTGGTCTTTCACCTGTTTATTATGCAATAAGGAATAATCATGTTGACGTTGCTAAAGTTTTATTGGTAAAAGATGCCAATGTTGACATTAATGAGGCAATGGGTGGCTTTACTCCATTACATGAAGCTGCAGAAAGTGGGCATCTGGAGTTGGTTAATTTTTTACTTCAAAAAAAGGCAAATGTTGATGCAAGAAACGACAGAGATTGGACACCCTTACATGCAGCAGCTTATAATGGATATTTGGAAATAGTAGAGGCTCTAATTCTGGAAGGGGCTAATGTTAATGCTTGTGTCATAAATGGTTGTACATCTTTATATTATGCAATAGAAATTGGTCATGAAAAGATAGTTAACATTCTATTAAAGCATGGAGCTAACATTGAAGCTGTTGACAAAACCTACAGGAACACACCTTTACACTTGGCAGCAAAATATGGACATGAGGAAATTGTTAAATCTTTACTGAAAAAGAAGGCTAATACCAGAGTTATCAATGTGACAGGTATGACTCCATTGCACCTTGCAGCACAGAGTGGTCATCTTGGAATATCGATAGCTCTCCTTGAACATGGTGTTGATATTGATGCACGAGATAAAAATAATGCTACACCATTATACTATGCAATAGAAGGTGGTCATAAGAAAGTTGCTGAATTATTAATTGGAAAAAAGGCAGATATTAATACAAGAGCTAATGCTAATTTCACACCATTGCATATAGCTGCACTGAAAGCCCACAAAGATATCATTGAACTCCTAATAAGAAATAAAGCTAGAGTCGATGTACAAAACATCAAAGGTGAAACACCACTACATGCAGCTGCCTTAAACGGTAGCAGAGATATTGTGGATCTCCTGATAAAAAATAAAGCTAAAGTTGATGCTAGAACTTATGATGGTATGGCACCACTGCATTCTGCTGCACTAAATGGCAATGGAGATGCTATAATAGTTCTTCTAGGAAATAAGGCTGAAGTAAATGCTAAAGCTAAACATGGTCTTACACCATTACATGCAGCTGTGGTAGAAGGCCACAAAGAAGTAGTTAGCCTTTTAATTAAAAATGGAGCTGAAGTTGATGTAGAAGGTGTTGCAGGTAGTACACCATTACATTTAGCTGTGGAAGCAGGTCATAAAGAAATAATCAAGATTCTGGCTGCAAACGGAGCCAATGTTAATGTTAAAAGTTTAAACTTAACACCATTACTGTCTGCTATTAAATTCAATGCCAAGGAAATTGTTGAAGTCCTTATAGAAAATGGTGCAAATATTAATGAAGAGGATGGGAAACCTTTATCAGTAGCAGTTTTTGCTGGTTATAAAGATATTGTTGAAATTTTGTTAAGAAACAAAGCTCATGTTGATATAAAATGTCCTGATAACACTACACTATTACATATTGCTGCTAAAAGAGGTCATAAAGATATAGTTAAAATTTTAATAACAAACAGAGTTGATGTTAATGCAGCAACCCGAGATAATACAACTCCATTATATTTTGCAGCACAAGAAGGTCATGTCGACGTTGTTGAAGCTTTGATTGTAAACGGAGCTAATGTTAATGCTGTAAATGCTAATGGTGCTGCGCTACATGTAGCAGCATTATCTGGTCATGATGAGGTTGTTGAACTCTTGATAAATAATGGAGCAAAAATTAATGTTAAGGACTACGATAATAGAACCCCTTTAGAATTAGCAGTTTCATATGGTCATTTAAAAGTGGTTGAAATGATACTGAATAGCAAAAACGTAGACTTAAATGCTAAAGGCAATAGAGGCTATACAATACTGCACATTGCTTCACAAGAAAGTAACTTTGAAATGGTAAAATATTTAGTAGAGAAGGGTTGTGATATTAATGCCAAAAATGTTTCTGCTTCAAAACCTATACATATTGCAGCTAGAGAAGGTTTCAAAGACGCTGTACAGTTTTTCCTCAGCAAAGGGTTAAGTGTTAATGAGTTTGGTAATGCTAATCAGACATTATTGCACTATGCTGCAATGAAAGGTCGGCTAGAAGTCATACAATACTTGGCAGCACAAGGTGCTGATGTTAATGCTAAAGATACCAGTGGCATAACACCCATGCATCTTGCTGCTATCTTTGGGTACAAAGAAGTTATTGAAGTTTTATTAAAAAATGGTGCAGTTTATAACACTGTTGACATGCTGCATAGAAGTCCATTAGAAATGACCAAGAACAAAGATGTTATCAATTTATTGCTTTCAACTCAAAAATTATTTGAGTCTGTAAAATGTAATAGCTCTTCTGAGGTTCAGAATAACATTGGAACTGGAGCATTTGTTAATGCAAAAAATGCCAAAGGTGAAATGCCATTACACTATGCTGCATGGAAAGGGTATGATGGAGTGGTCAAGTGTCTGTTAGAGAATAAAGCCAATCCTAACGTGGTTGGTAGTAAAGGATTTACTCCACTACATTACGCTGCTAAGTTCTCACGTGTAAAAATTATAAAAGTTCTTCTGTCCCATGGAGCTATATATAATGCTCTTTCTGATAGTGGCAAAACACCATCTGATTTTGCTGTTGATAGAGACCTAATTGCTTTATTTAAGTTAATTGGTGAGTCAATAAAAAAAGTCAAAAATGATGATGTTCGAATTATTAATGAGCTAAATAAGATAAAGGATATTGATACAGTAAGAGCACTTATGAGTGCTCGTACTAGGGAAAACAAAACATTAATAATAATTGCAATGCAAAGTAACTTTTCAAAGGTTGAGCAGTTAAAAATGATTTTGCAAAGTGATGCCGAAGGCCAGATTAATGAAGCGTCACAACTCTTGAATCAAGGCAATTATCAAAGTGCTTTAAAAGTTTTTAGAAGTGTATTTGAAAGAAGAAAAGAAATACTTGGATCAGATAATCCTGGCACATTAGATATTCAGACACATATTGCTAGAATACTGTGTGCACAAGGCACTTTCCAAGAAGCTTTGAGTAACTTTAAAGAGATTTTTCAAAAACAGGAAGAAATGCTGGGTGCCAATGATAAGGATACCTTGAATACAAGAAGTTTAATTGCTTTTGTGCTGCATAGACTGGGAAAAGATGAAGAAGCTTTTAATATTTATCAAGAAGTGTGTCCAAAGCAAAAGGAAGTAGCAGGGCCAAATCATTCAGATACTTTAGATTCACAATTTCATTTGGCATTAGTATTGGATAAATTAGGAAAATACGAAGAGGCATTAAATATCAATAAAGAGGTGTATGAGAAAAGAAAAGAAATGTCAGGTGCAAGTGACCCATCCACTTTGCGTGCTCGAAATAACATTGCATTGGTACTTTCTAACCAGGGTAAATATGAAGAGGCATTAAAAATCTATCATGAAGTTCTTGCAAAGAAGAAGGTGGTATTTGGCATTAATCATGCTGATACCTTGAGAACATTACATAACATTGCTGGAATACTTAGTAATCAAAAAAAATATCATGAAGCGTTGAAAGCTCATCAAGAACTTTTAAGCATCCAACAAACTGCTTTGGGATTATATCACCCTGATACATTGATGACCCAATATAACATTGCAAAAACATTTTTTGCTCAAGCAAAATGGATTGCTGCTCTTAAAGTCTACAAAGAAATTTTCAATCCAATGGAAGCTATTTTTGGATCGTATCATCCAACTGTTTTGGATATTTCCAATGAGATAGAAAGTCTTAATGTCAGGTTTAAGATTGAGGGTCACAAAGAATCGGAGATTCTTCAGCATCTGCAGAAAGACATTAACATTGCTATTAGTAATGGTGATGTACAAACTGTTCAGCATCTATTAAAACACGGAGCCGAAGCCAATGAGAAAGATATTGATGGGAGAACACCATTACATTATGCTGTTGACAACGGGCAGATGCATATTGTAAAACTCTTGCTAAAAAATGGAGCTGATGTCACTGAAGTTACTAATAAAGGCAATACATCATTACACACTGCTACTTCAAAAGGTCATAAAGAAATCCTAGAGGTTCTGATTAAACATGTCAGCTCTGATAAATTAAATGATTTCCTTAATGCTAAAACAACTTCTAATGGTACTACATCACTTCATGTTGCTGCTAAAGGTGGTTACTACGAAATAGTAAAATCTTTGATAAGACATGGTGCAATTTATAAAATCGAAAATAGAGAAGGTAAAACCCCTATCAATGTTTCCAAGGATCAGAAAATCGTTCACTTTCTCCAATTAGTTGAAGAATTATTTGAAGATGCAAGAAAGGGTAATTTTGAAATTATCAGCAAGTTGAGAGAAGTAGATCAAGATGAAATTTTTACTCTATTAAATGCTCGCAATAATCAAGGACACACAGTAGTTCAAGTTGCTATCGCTAATGGTCACAGAAATATTGCAAGTAAATTGTTCGAAATTCTAAAAGATCTGCATCAAAATTTGCAAAGTGTTCAAAAAAGTTTGAAACGTTGAATAATATTATTGAAATATTCATGAATATAATGTCAAATCAATAATACAATATTTGAAAAAGCTAACAAGTGAAATAATGTGATACTTTTAGTGTACAGGCTACTTTATATTCTACCATTTAATTGTATTACCGTATATACTCGCGTAGTAGACGATCTCGCGTATAAGGCGACCTCCCTACTTTTAAGAGAAAAATGGGGGGGGGGAATCGAACCCGCCTATAAGTCGAGTCTCTACTTTTGGAAAAAACAGGAGCATTTTGCCACTGATTTTGAATTTAAACGTTTTACATGGGGGAAGAAAATGAAATGTAATCAACATTTTTATGTTAAAAACCATTTGATTTTTATTCTTATGCACCAAAAGGTTTCACTTTTGCGATTGCGATTTTTGTAAAGGGTTCGATTTTGCTGTTACGATTCTTTTCTTTGTTGCATTTATTTTGATTTTATATCGATAAAATTTTATGCTGTAGCCATATATTATTATTAAAAAATGGCGACTATCCTGAAAATTTGTATATGGCAATCCCCGCACTTTTTTTTACCATGTAAAATCATAGCAGAATGTTTAAGTATTTACTTCTTTAGCATCTGCTTACAAGGGATGGACTAAAATTGGGGAAAATGTTCATGTTTTTGAGTGTTTTTTTTTCTAAGAAAAAATGGGGGGGGGGGGGTTGTAAATTCTGCCCCTGTCTAAGTTAACCCCCTAACTTTAACCCTCATTTTTTGTAATAAATTTCTCGATTTATTATGCGAGTATATACGGTAGACATACTTGTTGCATTTTCATCTATAAAAACTCAGGTTTGTGAGCAAATTTTTAACTTCAGTTCTTTATTCCATTTTAAATGTTGATTATAGCACAGTTATATTGCTTCAATTGTAAAATGTTTTCCAAAATAATGCTCAGTTTTCAAGAAGAAATTAAAAGGTCTAACATCCAACCTCTTTTGTTCTTTTCAAAGTGTTATTTTATTTACAAAAACATCTCGCATATTTCTTTTTTTTAATTTTGTAATACCACTACAGTGTCGAGTCCAGTTTTATTTCAGTGTGTCATGGCAAAATTGTAGCCTTAGCAAAGACTTAGGTAACCCCAAACTCAAACTTCACAGGAACAACATCGACATTCATAATAGCAATGCAACGAATATTCGGCTTCGGCCAAATACTGTTCTCGAACTCCACAACTAGCCGTGGCGAACGGTTCCAATTGAAAAAGGGGTGATGGTTTAAGGAAGTGCACTTCCCGATGCATTCAATTTTTGCTTGCTAATTACTTTCTTCTTGCTATCACCCCTGTTTTTATAAAATCAGAACGGATCTGACGCATGCGCAAATTCGAGTAAGGTTTCGCTTTAAAATATCGGACAGTACCTAGTTTATTATTCGGCCTTGGCCGAATACTGTGCAAAAATCTTATTTTATTTACTATTAATGCTGATCATGTTTAATGGGTATTTTGATTAAAATCTTGTAAAACTAGTGCGTTATCATTTTTAAGGGTATTCATGAATGAATGGCAATTAAAAATGTCCATACTACAAATCTTGACCATCTATTAATGCATAAAATATATCTATACAAAATTTTCAGATATATATTTTTCTGGCATATTAGAAAGTTCAATATTTTCATTAAAACTAATTCTAATGCATAAATAATCTAAAAAAATAAAATAGAAGTACAAATCACACACAAAGTTTATAAATGAAGCAAAAGTTAGTTTTTCCACTGAGAATAAAATGTATAAAAATTGAATAGTATGATTAAATAAATATTGTTTCAAAATTTTCATTTTTTTCAAAATTAAATATGACAATTGAAAATGTGGAAGTATTCATTAATGTTATGATTTCCATACAAGAGTGAAAAAAAATTCTTTGTAATACTACATGCAATATATTGACAGCTCAGTTATGTTATCCAGAAACTAGTTCTGTCTTGATTATGGAATAGACATGCATTATCTAGTGTATTGCATGTAGTTTTATACTTAGCCCTGGCTTAAGCATGGTAACTTATTTACAGTTATGAAGTTCATATAGCAAAGTTTTTTCTCTACTAAAACACATTATGATACAGAAAAGGAAAAAAAAAACACGTTCAGCATTTTTAATAGCTAGGTCTCTCTCTCTTTTTGGTCTGTGTATTTTTTTTTTTATTAAAAAGTCACCAGATTTTTAAAATAAGTGTTCAATGCATTTGGTACATGTAGTGAAACCCTGGTTCATAAAGGTACTTTCTGGCCAATAGGGATAGGTTTGGGAATTTAGTTCTGACTTTAAAAACCACTTAAAACCTTTAAAATAGTGCTTCTACTAAAGATAACAGTCAATTTCACTTAGAGCTGAGGTTCCAGCCAAGTCTTCACTTTGTCACTGGCTTGCAATTTAGTTAATATACTCTTAAAAATAATTTTGTGTTGGAAAGAGTGGAACAATTATGCTAGAAATATTTTCTGCTAGATTTGTGTTGATATTCTTCAATGGTTTATTAATTTTTACTAGTGTTCGCCCAGTGGTCGAAATTCGACCCTATTCATAAATGAATATTTGAGAAAACATGTATGAATTTAACTTTTTTCAACATTTTTATTTCTACTCTTACTCATGTTTACTGCATATCTGAAAACATACAATTTTTATATGGACACATAATACCACAGTAATAATTAATTCCAACTTTGCTTTTTATCTGCTAATCTCAAAATAAATGGAAGAAAGGGCATATTTCGATAATGGGGTCGTTTCCGAAATTTTCAAAATATTTTTTACTGAAAGAGGATGCTTAAAAATAAGTTTTAACATTAAGTTTTTAAATAATTTGAAAAAATTAATTTTTTTAACAACTATTTTAATTGGTGCGCAGATTGAAATTAATTTTATGGCATCAAAAGCGATAAAATGTCACTCATTGATGTTATTAGCGCACAGTGCAAATTATCATAACCCGAAAACGTGGTTGAGAGCAAACCATAAATATTTAGCACGGCAATAAAGTCGCACGCCAAAGTACATCACTTATAACGTCATAAAGACCAAACCTTTCCAAAATCGGACATTCAAAAAAGTTTTTTAAAAAAACTGTTGAGAAAATAAAAGTTTTTTCTTGCTCAACATTTTTTTTTCTCTTATTCTATGTATTTCAGTGACTAAAAGTAGTACTTTTGATTGAAGGAAACAACCCCATTGAGAAATTGGTGTGGTCGACAAATTGCTGGCTAAATAATTTTATTTTGCATATCATGTTGCTTTGTGCCAACCGTATGCAAAGGAAAAACATTTTTTGCGCTGGCATTGGAAGCAAAAAAATTGACGTCAATGGATAAAAATCACCAATTAACCAATTTTTGAAATCTTCCCCTATGAAATGAAGCATCGAAACTCAGTTTATACATAAACTTCTGTGTGAATCATGTTACTTATAAAACGTCTACTATTATTGAGTAAGTTGCTTTTTCGTCATTAGGAATATAACTTTCCAAGTATCAAATGAACAAACTCTACTCGTGTCAACATATAACTGTCCGTTCAAAAACACTGGGCATCGTAATAATAGTACAATTTTTTAAAAAGGTCGACTTTGTGATTTGTTTATGGTTAAGGGCGGTGCATAACTGATGTCACACTTTTCAACATTTTCGACTCTTCCCCCCCCCCTTTTTTGTCAATGTTTTGCACTTCACCCCCTCTTCCCTTTGTCATATGTCACGCTGTTTTTTATAAACGTTCCTATTAAAGAAAAAGGCTTGTGACGTTCTCCCCATTGTATGCTCCTCTTGTCATGTCTTTCCTCTCCCTTGTCACAAACTGTTACTATTTCGTGATCCCCACCTTAAAGCAGGACTTCATTCGTGGACAGACACTATTTTGTGACAACCATATGCAAATATACATTTCCCTACTCTTTGTTTTCGTATGCAAAGTAAAAACATTTCTAGAGCTGCAATTGGTGGCAAAAATGTTTCGCCAATAGATGAAGAGCGCCCGCCAATTTAACAGTTATCGAAATCTTCCTGAGTGAAATGATCCTGCAAAACTCAGATTATACGTAAAATTTCTGCATGAACAATGCTTCTTTTAATAAGTTTAATATTATTAGGTAAGTTGCCTTGACTTCTGCCGTTAGAATTAGAAATTCCAAACAGTCAAATGAACGAATCCTACTTGCTACATTAAAAATTGTCTATTCAAAAACACTGAACGTCACAATAATAGTGTAATTTTTTAAAAAATTGTGTTTGTGATTTGTTTACGGTTTAGGGGAAAACTGACAGATGCACTTTTCAAAATTTTTTATCTCTCTCCCCTTTGTCCCAAAGTTTCACACTTCACCATAACCCCTCTTCCCTTTGCCACATATCACACTGTTTTTCATAAACATTCTTATAAAAAAAAAAAAAAGACTGATGTCCCATTCTCCCCATTGTATGTTCCTCTTGTCATTTATTTCCTCTGCCTTGTCACGAACGGTTACGATTTAATGAACCCCATCTTAAAGATGGACTTCATTCGTAGTCAGTTCCTTGCAAATAGACATTTCTGTACTCGTTTTTTACGAATGCAAAAGAAAAATATTTCTCGTCGTGGCAATGGTGTCAAAATGGATAAATGATGCCTCAAAACTCCCTTAATACATAAAACTTCTGTACAAACAATATTTTTTGTAAAAGTAGGCATGATCTTGCCGTTAAATATAAAATTTCCAACAGTCAAATGAACGAACTCTACTCACGGCAACATATAATTGTCATGCGAAAGCACTGGATGTCGTAATTATATCAAAAGTTTCATCTTGAGATAGCAAATGCAGGTATTATTGGGAGCTGAAACTGAAAGTCGTCCCTCACTCCGCAAAATAATTTATTTAAATATTAAAATCGCGAAAACATAATCAAACTGAAAATATTTTAAATGCCCGTAGTTATCCCAAAAGCCTCAATAATAAAAACAAAGGCAAGTATTTCATTTCTTTATGCTCAAGCGAGAATTGGCAACACCACAATATTATCCAGCAATTTCTTCACGCAAACTATGTCGCATAAAAAAGCAAATAAAAATGAATTTTTGCTAACTTTTGATTGCTTCTAGCAGTTTCTAGCCAACATAGTGGTTTCAATTTTCGCACGGTAAAACTCGGTAGAACGTGTTTTAAAGCATTTTTTGCTAGCTTTCCAACCATACCAAGCTTGAAGCATTAAAATGCATTTATGGTGTAGAAAAAGCGGTTTAAAAAATCAATTAAAACTTAATGTTTCATGCTTCCAACAATGGAAAAGAGATAAAATTAAAATTTTTGAGTTTTGCTAACTAAAAAATGCTTGTACTTTTTTTCTAGTGGATTTAGGTTATTGGACCTTGGGCGCCCTGACAATTTTTTCGTTAGGAGTGTTTTTAAAGACCTTTCCAACCATATCAAATTCGAAAAAATTGGAACATCTGTTTGTGTAGAAAGAACCATTTGGGACGAAAATGCGTTTTTTATTAATATCTCCATTAATTAGCGTTCGATTTCAAAAAAATTTATTGATGACACTAAAACTCAGCAATAGCTACCGAACAAAAAAAGAATGAAGGAAATCGGAATTGAAAGAAAACGGCTTGCCTATTAATATACAGTACACTCCCGATTATCCGAGAATTGAGTGGCACAGGTACCGCGGATAATGAAAATCTCGGATAATCCAAAAAAAAAAAAGTTTAAAACCAGAAGTAAAGAAGATAAAATTATCTTTTGCTTGAAAATGATTGTATTCTACATAAAACGTGATACGTTTAAAATAGATGCGACATTAAAAATTATTTGTATTTCAAGTTCGAAAACACATAAAATCTATAAAGAAAAGTGTACTTACGATAACGCCAAGGCAAGACAATTTATTCGATGAATTACATCACACTCTTCTGCAGGAAAATATTATATTGAATCAGGACCTGTACCTGTTAGGGGCAACATATGGACCAAATTTTGTTTGAGTCCACCAGTTACTTCCTGGGGAACAGCAGTCACGCCAAACTCGAAAAACATCCCTTTGCTCCTCCCCCCTTGGAGGTATTCGCGCCAAAAACCAATGGGCGTAAGTTCACATAGGGGCACTTATGTACTAAATTTCCTTTGATTTCATGCGGTAGTTTTTGCTGTAGAGCGGCCACAAAACACTGGTCACACACATACAGACAGACAGACATTTTCCAAAAATGGTCCAAATGGACTCAACACACCTCAAAACGTCCGAATCCTTGAAAATTTGCACGAATCCAATCCTTTCTTCTATTTATTAGATATAGAAGAAAGTAAAAAGGAAAAAAAAATAATAATAATCTGTATATAATGTATTTTAACTAAAAACTAAGACCATAAAATGTGAAACAAAATATAATCCCCACAGGACAAGCCTCAAAATTTCCGCATAAGACGCAGAAAGGTTTCAACCTCAGCAAAATGACTCAAGAAAGAAACATAGTAATCCTCACTTTTTACTCGTATTTCAACTACTGGAAAAGAAAAATAAATTTCATTAGTTCAATTTAGTTCATTCACTCTAAACTGCAAAAAAGCTAAAGGCTTCTCAACATGAATATTGTTACCATTATTCAGACTAAATGTGTTTCTATGAAATAGCTTTGAAAATGTGGTAACTAGAAATAGTATTTAAAAAAGTGAGACAAAAAATTATTATTATTTCAGATTTAGGGCCCTTCTTTAAAGTGAAGGCACAATCCCTGCTAATAATGAAGTGATAATTCAAGTATCCATTACATTTAGATGAAGGGAAGAGCAGAATGAGCTACTTTAAATAATAAGTTATAGTTATTGTAGTTATAAAATTGCCAAGGTTTTATGGATGTTCAATGAAGTAGTCTCGTCAAATTGAGGGAAAATGACATAGAACAAAAAGAAGTTTGGAAATGTAGTTTTATTGAGTATTAGTAGTAATCTCAGCTAAAGGATGTTCCTTTTTCTTGCCAGTTTACTAATTCATAAGGCTTTAAGCACTTTAATCGTGAAAAATTTGTTGTTTTAATTTTCATATAGTAACAAGTGACAAAAAAATATTTTTTAGGGATCATTTTGTTTGGTAAAATGCTATGCAACCAGGCATTTATACAATACCACTAAATATTTGGACACCAATGCAAATGTCCATATTTGCGGTCCTAAGGTACGTCACAGTCTCGGCCGGTACATATCGTGTAGGAAACAGCATTGGCTTTAGTTGCAGGCAAGATGCCTTGCAGTTCGGAGCTCTCTGATTTCGAGAAAGGTATAATTATCGGGTATCACAAATGTGGCCGAACCTTAAGGGATATTACTCGCGACCTGAAGTACCTAAAATTGACAGTGACCTATGTGATTAAGAAGTGGAAGGTGAGCAGTCATTGTCGGAATGTGCCCCGAGTCGGCAGACCAACGAAACTGGGAGATAGAGACCAACCAGTGCTGTCCAGAGAAATTCAGAAGAACCGCACCCAACCAATGGCCCTCATCCGCGAGGAGTTTCAACAAGCATCCGGGAGTATTGTTTCATATAATACCATCCTTAAGGAAGCACATCTACTTGGTTTTCATGGTCGTGCTGCTGCCCATAAGCCTTTGATTGCAAAGTCTAACCTCGCTGCTCGGTTAATGTGTTGCAAAGCACATTGAAATTAGACCGTAGATCAGTGGAAACAGGTTCACTCTTTGCTTTAATTTGTTATGGTTTCTGATGGCAAGGTCTGGGTCTGGCGTCTACCTGGAGAACGTCTCTTCTCCAAGCTGAGTGGAAGAAAATACCACTAGCTGTCATACAAAGACTTGTGGAAAGTATACCCCGGAGGGTTCACGTTGTAATTGCCTCTCATGGAGGCTCTACCAACTATTGATTTTGAATAAAGTTAGTTTTTCTTTTCTATCACAGGTGTCCAAATACTTATTGGTAGTCAGTGTATAGCCCGGTATTCATATGAAAAGCAAATCCATTTAACAGAAAAAGGAATGAAAGAAACTCATATAGAATTTTTTTTTATTAAAAATAAAAATTTAAAGACATGCAACATTCATATAAACTTTTAAAAACATACAAAGGAGTCATTAAGAGACATAAAATAAAATTTCAAAGATCATATAACTTAAAATTCAAACTGCAGGCTTTAGAAACTAAACATCACGTTGCTATTCAATTGTAAAATGTGTTTTATGACAAATGATAAAAATAACCTTTTAAAGAAGGTAGCATAGTTTCAAGTTCATTATTCCTTAAAAATGAAAAACTGAGCAATTAAACAGGTTCATAAACTGTGGGCCATGTAGCATTTCTTATTTCGTATAAGACTTGTTTGCAGCATTATTCCTGTTTTTAAATATAAAATGTTATTTCAGTTTTAAAAATATTACATTAGGGGAAAAATAGCACCATTATTATTTTCCTTGTCGCTGTATTATTGCTGATGTAACTAGGGCCTGATTTATTACTATGCTTAAGAAGCCCGGATTAGAAACCCCCTAGTGCCGGAGGCCCCAAAATATTATACAAAAATATTGCTTTAATTTGTTATGGTTTTTAAAATCAAGAATTATACTTAAAGTGTATAGCAATGTGGTTTTTAATCACAAAACAGCTATTTTTTGCATACTAGCAACCCTTAGATAGTCTACATTCTCAGTGTGCCTTAACCTGTAGCATTAAAATAAAAGGCTTACGGTTGCTCTTTACAGCATTTTCATTGTTTGTGCTATTCAAGGGGACTCCTGCAGATGTGTTGGGCACACTGTCTCAAAATTTCTAAACCAGGTCCCAAATGTAACACTTTTATTAAAAAATAGAAGAGGGGAAGAGAGCACTATCGCTCTTAGGGGGATGGGCACCCCTGTATGTATATATGTTATGATGAAAGACCAAAATTTGGTAAATATGCTGAAATTTGCCAGTGAATGTCAACAATTGCAAAGCAAATACATCAGCAAAAGATCAAATGTTTGTATATTAATCAATGAATGTTGACATTCACCAATTTTGGACTTCCATAGTAACATATTTTTAATTCTTGAATGAGCATAAACCCTTTTTACTACACCACTGAAGATAATTAATGTATTATAATAAATGTCTCTCAATTTCAGTAACGTCTTGAATTATATCACTGGGATTCACTTTATGTATTTCTTCACTATTTTTATTATCACTTATCAATAATGCATTCCAGCCTGAATTTTTTGCTGCTAAATAATCCAACTCTATGTTATCTCCTATGTGTATAGCAGCATAAGATTTCAAGCCAGGAACTTGATTTAGAGCAAGATTAAAAATATCTTTACTTGGTTTTGCAACCTGTACAATGTATGATGCAAGTATAAAATCAAAGAATGATTTCAAACCAGTAGATAACAGAACAGAGTCCAAACGCTCATCAAAGTTTGATATAACACCTAAAGTCAAACCATTTTGCCTTAATCTTTTTAATATTGTCTTAGCTTCAGGAACAACAGTCCAACAGGCACCCCCCTTGTATAAATCAAATAAATGGCTAGATATAGAATCAAGTTCTGTGCTACTGAGTTCCTCATCATCTGTAGCAAACACTTGCTGAACCAATTGTTTCCACCATAATTCAGACTTCAAACCACTGCTTTGACCAAAATTAGGATATTTTGCATTCATAGTTTTCCAGTGCTGCATAAAAGATCTAGTCAGTTTCTCTGGTTTTCTATTTACTCCATACATCAAGCCAACTTTTGCATATTGTTCACCAACAGGCTGCCGAAATTTAAGCAGAGTATTTGTGACGTCAAAAGTGCAAAGTTTGAAACGATTTTTCACAGATGTCATCTGAAATTAGATGTAAAACAACCAGCTAGTGACCATCACTTCATTAAAGAACATCAATTGATCAATTATTTTAAAAAGAGAAACATAAAACTATAAGTAAAATAACATAATACAGAAATTTTTTTTTAAAAAGGAAGAACATTTAATGAACCTTTTTGTAAGTAGTCACAAATACTAATAGGTGAAGTCTTGAAAGAAGTATTAAATTTTTACATTAAAACAAAAAATTAAACTAAAACTTTTTGAGAAATAGTTCACCGAGAATTCAATTGAAAATCAGTCATTAGGAGCTGTCCATAAATGATGTCACTTTTTTTTTAAATTTTTGACTCCCCCCCCCCTTTTGTCACTACGTGTCACACTTTACTTTTCCTCCTCCCCTTCCCATAAGCAGATTTAAGACTGAGTTCATGGGGGGGAGGGCAGGATTTTTTTTAGCAACATTTTTATCGCCTCCCACTCCCATGTTTTTGTCTGTTTCCTGTGATGCATAAGTCCATGCTTAAGCTTTTGTGTGTGTTGTTGTCATTAATGTGTGTTTTCATGCTGTCCTTTCTGAATCAACCTTAAGAGAAGGACGTGGTATGAAGAGAGTGACGCAGGGCTCCCTTTTAAGTGGGAAATAGAATATCTCCAACTTGAGGGGGCCGGGAGTTTCTCCCCCAGAGGAAATTTTGTAAAATGGATATAAAATTCTGCATTTTGAAGCCTTATAAAGGTTAACTGGATAGACATAGAAATTGAGAACTAGATTATACAGTTGTACAGTATTGTTCAAACTTTGTAAGAAAGAGCCATTTTAAGTTTGAAAGAAGAAATAAAATGTAGATTTCTCATTACAACAACCTTTTCTAATTATAAGTAGTGCAGAAAACAAAAAGTAATAGAGTTAATGTATCATTTTTTTTCCTGGCTAAACAGATTAACAATATGCAGTAGAAGTAATTGAAGTCCACTTTGCTTAGTATTCTCAAAGACTTATCTAATTATTTTGAGGACTCTAGAATACATAAAATTATTTAATGCACTTCATTTGTACTTTCCAGTCTCTGATATTTTAGTACTTGATTGTAAATTTTTACAGTCCAGTTCTAACTTTGTAAGAAATAGCTATTTTAAATTTAAAAGAAAAAAGAAACCATAGCTTTCTCATGACAACAACTTTTCTTCAGTTGCAAGTGGGGTAGAAAACGAAAAGAAATAGAAGTAGTGTGTGTTTTTTTCTGTGCTAAACAGATAGACAATATGTAAAAGAAGTAAGATAAAAGCAATCAATACAAAAGAATTTCCAAAATACTGCATTAGGGTAATTCCATATTAAATCAACCAATGGTCAAAACGTCATGTCTTTAGATTTTGCTCATTTTTTGTTCCAATGGAGTATTACCACAACAGAGAAAATATACAAAGTTTTGGATTTTTTCACTCATTTGTTTTCGAATTATAATATTTTAAAGTTTTGATGAAATTGAAAATTTTTCCTGACACGTTTTCTTTAAATGGCCGTAATTAAAAAACTATTTGACTCAAAGAGTTAAAACTGGTAGTGTTTTGTTCTGTATTTAATAAGGGTTTATAAAATATATGACATGACCTAGTTCTACCTTTTTCTTTTTTTTAACATTTTTTTGAAAAAAAAATTTTTAATTTGAAAAAACTCAAAATCGAAATTTTTAATTTTTTTGAAAAAAATCTATGTTATTAAGTCTTACTTTAGCAACATTTACGCAAAATTTCATGATGGCATTATTGTGGTATCATAAGAAAAAAAATATTTACTCTTTCAAGATCTTTATTCATGTAACAATTCATACTGCTTGATCAGCTGGATCATCCAAAGGGGGTGGAGGGTGGAGGGATGGCAAAGACAGTGCCATTAAGATTTTTAAGGGGCATTTTTCTCTGTAAAGAGGTTTCATCCCTGTGTGGGGGGGGGGGGGGGTTGTACAGTATTTGAGGAGGTGTTATTGGCACCCTTGGCTTGATTCCTTTAAATATATATAGATGTTTATTTATACAGAAATATATATATGTATGTATATATGTATATATATATATGCAGGTTTTTTTAAATAGCCAAGAATTAAAATTTATTAATTGAAAATATATTAGTCTACTTATCGATGGCAAATGGTCCGTAATCGAAAGTGTTGAAATAATTCAGTAAAGCAAAGGTCTCCAATCAACATTTTTTCAATCCTATGTTCATGGGTTGATACAGTAGAAGGGCTTGACCATCATGAGTCATGCTTCAGCACCTACATCCCTGCTACCCATCCCCTAAGTAGCCACTTCCACTCATCAGCTGCCTGCTGTAACTAACCCTTAGGCTTTCTCCTGGTGTAATATGAAACCCGTCTGCTTTCTCCCACTACAGAGGCATTGAAATCTTCAGAACTTTGTATGTTCTTGGATAGTGCACATTCTAAATTTTACTGCTTGCTTTCTTTGAGAATTTTTTTTCCAAGTTTTATTCTTATTTTAATGTTAAATTTATGCATATTTTTGTTAAGAGCCAACTTTCAGTTGAAAATGGATAAACAATGGAGCATATTTTGCTGCAATCCATTTAAAAAGGAAGGACATTGGGTGAAAAAAGATCTAAGAACTGCAAGCTTGTGGATGACAACACTAACATATGACATTGAAGAAGGAATGAAAATTTGTACTGCTTGTCGCATACAATTAAGTAAGCAAAAACGTTCTTCAGTTCCTGAAACTGATGATGTTATGAATGAGTTCAACAAAGATCCAAAACCAGGCTCTAGTACAGAGGATCCCGAGTTCATGAGCCCTCATAATGGGGATGTACAGTTTGAAGAAATTGTGGGCTATATTGCTTGTGCCTATGACAGCAAATGGTGGATAGGATATGTAATTTCAAAAGACCAGGTAGAAGAAGAAATCCAGGTTTCTTTCCTTTATCCTAGCGGACCATCATCATCATTCATTTATCCAAGAAAAGCAGACATTTTGACCATTCCTAAAAATTTTGTTCTGTGCAAATTACATCCTGTCACTGCTACAAGCAGAACATACCAAGTCTCGAAAGAGGAGATGGCAAAAGTAATTGAAATCTTACGTAAGAAGAAAGCATATCTATACTATAGGACCTACAAATCGAGTTCTATAGTAGCAAAGTGAGTTACACACATCTCAAACTGCTTCTTAATGGGCTTAAAAAAATATTAAATTTTATGTTGTAGCAATTAAATTATATATAAATAAAACTTAAATTTGCTTTTAAAATATGGCTAAAAAAGCTTCAGTAACTTTTAAATTGAAGTTTTCAAATTTAAATAAAATTTAGATTTTTTATTCAATAATAAATATTTTTTCACCGAAAAAATTGTTTGAACTTGTTAATATGCTTGCAATGCTGCCAAGTACTTGTTTTTCTATGCAATAGTCCTGGTTTAAACCTTAACTACTTTTCATTAGAACAAATGTTTTTTACAAATAAAATTAAAGCAACTGTTTGAAAGAGAAATTTTTTTTTCTCCATGATACCACAAAAATGCCATCATGAAATTTTGAATTTATGTTGCCTAAAGAAAACTAAGTACCCTGTTTTTTTTTTTTTTTTTTTTTTTTTTCAAGAAAATTAAAAATTTTGATTTTTAATTTTTGCAAAATATTTTTTTTTAAATAAATGATTTTTTTGTAGCTGTTTTGTTATATATATTTTTTAACTTCCTAAAATACTGAACAAAACAGCACAAGTTTTAACCTTTTAAGTCAATTAGTTCTTTGATAATAGCCTTTTAAAGATTACTAAACAATGTAAAATTTAAGATGCTTCCAGAGTTAAAAAAATTTATAACTTTGGAAAGAGTTGTTGAAATAATTTGAAATTTCAGATTTGTCATCATGGAGGTGTGTATCATAGACAGATAAAAAATCATTACATTCTAAAACATTGACCTTAAAAATTTATTTTTTATTGGTTGATTTGACATGGAATGACCCATTAAAGCACTGTTGAAAGAGGAAAAAATTTTTTTTCTGCATGATACCAAAAGAATGCCATCTTGAAATTTTGAATAAATGTTGCTAACAAAAGACTAAGTAACATATATTTTTTTCAAGAAAATTAAAAATTTCGATTTTGAATTTTTACAAATTAAAAAAAACTTTTTTAATAAAAAAATTAAAAAAATATTTTTTTAGCAACTGGGTTTTGTTATATATTTTTGAAAACCTTATAAAAGACTAAACAAAACAGCACCAATTGTAGACTTCTAAGTCAAATAGTACTCTAATAATAGCCCTTTTAAGATTGTAATCAATGCAAAATTTCGGATTCCTCCAAAATTTAAAAAATGTATAACTTTGCAAAGAATTGTTGAAAAAATTTGAAACTTCAGTTTTTTCATCATGGATTTAAGTATAACAAACAGACAAAAAATCATAATAATCCAAAACATTGACCTTCAAAATTTATTTTTTATTGGTTGATTTGATATGGAATAACCCATTCGGGATTGAATAAATAGCAAGATATGAAACATGTGAGTCACAAAAATTTATTTCGAATAATATGTTACAAACGTGAGAACCATGATTTTTATATTTTTAATACAGGATGTGGCAAGGAGCTGAATTTGACATCTTTTGGCATTCCTCTCCCTCTACCATTTGTCAGAAATTTTAAAATTTAAGGTTTGTAGCCACACGTTTCCAAATATTCAAGGTTTTCAAGCACTTAAAAATGAAATTAATTTTCTGAAGCAATTTCCATTTTTTAAAGAACAAATCATGATTTTTTTTGGGGGGGGGGGGAGTTAGGGACGCACTTCAAAGCAATAGTTTGTTTTTCTTATAGTCGAATTCAGCCCTGTTTGTAATTCACTCTGACCTGCAAATTTTTGATTGATTTTTTGTAATTTTTACGAAAATTCATCAGTTTTTACGGTTAAAGGATTTTTACAATTTTATCAATCTTTGTTAGGCTTTTATAGACTTTTATAAAATTTCAGCAAATTTTTCCAAAACTTTTGATGACTCAATTATTTAGATTTCAATAATTACAAGGACTGACTCACTTAGACTTAGATGATTATGACTTACCTTACTTTTTAAACAGTATGCATAAAGTAAGTAAAATTGAACTATCTCCCTCTAAGTAAAAAGATTCATTTAATCAGAACACTGAGATAACAGAAATTTATTCAGTTTGCGATAGTATTTATTTTCTCTCTCTCTCTTAAAAAAAAACACACAGAGAGAGAAGGAAAAAAACTATGTTTTTTAGAATTTCTCAAAAAGCCAATTAATCTACTAAGAACATAATTATTATGCACAAATATACTTGAAATGTGGACACAAATCATAACGAATAGATCGTTCTGTTAGTGCAAATGGGGGGAGGAGTTTTTTTCCCTTTGCTTTAGGTTCTAATTCGTTAAAATAATCATCAATTATTATAAGTGTTGCAGCTTAATGTATAGCTCGTTTAGCCTAGATTTTCATTCATATACTTGCCCAAATGGTTTTCATCCAAAGCAGTGTAATTTAAACACATTTTCAGCACCCAAGCGACAGCTGTACTATTTGTATTTAATGTTCTTTTTTTTTTCGTTTCTTTTCTCTCATCAGAAAAGGACATTCGCTTTTCTGTAATTTTCATTGAACTATTCGAAAAAGAAAAAGTCATGATTTTTTGTTTTAAGATGTTGGAAGATATGTTGTTACTATATAAAGTCCTCCCAAAACTGGGGGGCATTGCCCCCTATAAATCCACCCATGCCCTTCTGAACTATTCAAAAAAGAAAAAATATATATATATTTTTTGGAAGATGTGTTGTTACTACTACATAAAGTCCTCCCAAAACTGGGGGGGCATTGCTCCTTCTGCCCCCCTACAAATCCGCCCATGCCCCTCCCCTTGGTCACATGTCACATTATTTTCACAAACATATTCTTATTAAAAATGTGCTGTCACACTTTTTGTTACTTCTTCCTCTTAAAGTGTGACATCATTTGTGAACTGCCCCTTATGTGGTGGTCTCACTCGATTAAAACTTTGATGTCAAACTTGTACTGCTAAAACAATCAAAATTTTACTTGTTATTATTGATATAAACAGGCTTGCCCATCCCACTCAGGAACAATGGTGCACCCCCCCCCCCCTCTAAATACCACGGACACCCCACCTAAAAGTGAGACCCCCAAAAGAAAAAAAATACCTCTAAAAACACTCCCTAAAAATTTTAAAGGCTTAATCTGTGCCATGACTCACCTTAGGTGGGCAATCCTGAAATAAAATACTTAAATATTTTTTCATGCTTTCGTTTTTCTGAATTCTGCCTCTAAGAATGACTGAATATTTTAGAAAGAAAAATACTTAAACCCTTCAAAGTATAAGGAAATTTAGAAAAAAATTTCTCTTTTTTTTTCTTGAAGTATACCTCTATTTTTATTTTTATTTCAAAAAATGAGCCCACTTGCAGTAATGTCATTTATATGCTCTCTGAATTTGTCATGATCATTAAGTTTATTTTTTATCATGACATTATCGGCACAACTATTAATTTTTTAAAAAATATTTTTATTATTATCATTCATTCATTCATGAATATAATAAATGCAGGAGGCTTTAAAACTAAGCTTTGGGGAACCCTACTTAAAACATCACTCCACTAGGAATGATTTCTCCAAACAACTAATACTCTTTGTTTCTTTCCAGTTAACTAATTTCTAAAATCCCAAAAGTTTTCCCACTATTTCAATATTAGCCAGTTTGTTGGAAAAGGAACACGCAGCATCAGGGAAAGCTTTTTGAAAATCAATATAAATAAAATTCAATTTTTGTTATTTAAATCCTTGGTAACCTTGTCATGTCACGAGTTACCATAGATTACAATCTTTTAAAACATTAGAAAAATTATTGTTTTAAGCTTTCTGTCATAGGTGGCTGGTGCACTAAAAAAGTGCAGGCAGGTTAGGGGCGTGGTCCCTGAAGCCTAAAGCTGTATTTCTGCAGAATTTGGTTAAAGGCTTTTAACATTTCTGATTCTATGACTTCCCAAAAATGCGTAATTTGACACCAGAAATGGGTATGGATGGCCACTTCAGACCCTTTCCAATTCAAAGTTCCATTTTTATGAAATAGGATCAGAAAAGTTCATTAATAAAGAACTTTTAGTTGTTCTTCTGGGGAAAAATCAATCCACCCTGTAAAAAATCATTTTTTAATTGATTATTAATTTTTAACACTGAAAAGTGAAGGGACACTGCCTCTTTTCTTATGAAAGTGACGGGGCATAAATAACTGCGTTTCTGAATACACCCATAATAAGACACTAGTTTAGATTACTTTAATTTTACTGTGAATAAATTAGTATTCATTGGCAGAGGGGCACTTTTTTTCTTTTTCTTTTTTTCAAACAATGCCACGTTGACCTTGCATTTTTTAAATTTTTGTATTAATTTATTTGTTGATGCTAAAATGTGATATGTCATGTGAGTACTAGATTATTTTCAAACAGTGAACAGATACACTGAGGAAGAAATAGTGTAAGACAAAAATGAATAATAAATTATTATAAATACAATAATGTTAGTTGATTGGTTAGTTTATGGGTGCTAGTATTATTTTAAGGTCCACATACAAAATTGGGTGAATAATATGTCTTGTCAGACATTGCAATGAAGGATTCAGTTGAAAATGTATTCAACACATTATCAGAAATTTCTGAAGAATTTAGTAAGTTTCCGATTAAATAAAAAATGGTCTTCTTTGTTTCAAAGGAGAACATCTTCTACAATTGAAAATTCTAGCAGTTGCAATTTTTCGATTCTGTTAAACGAACGTTAAACTAGGTTGCTGAACGAGTTTATTTTCCTGCACAGCAAACAATTGACAAATAATCAAAAATTTGAATATGTATAATATAGCACGTAATTTAATTCCAAATAAAATCCTTAAAATATGGAGAAACTTTGCAAGGGAGAAGAGTATGTAAAAATCAGGGATATTTCGATAATTGCTAATCTGGCGATCTTTCTTCATTGGCGTCAATTTTTGGCTCCAGCGCTTGCGCGAGAGGTATTTTCTTTGCAAATCCAAACAAAGAGATCGGAAACATCAATTTACATAGGGTTACGATAAATCAGCAGGTTTAGCAAAACAATATCCAAAAATTATTTACGCCAAAAATGAGACAAACCGCGCCTGATTCCCAATTATCGAAACATCCCCTAAAAATCAGTCCGCACAAAGTTTGAAAATTAATGAATATAATCTAACGAAAGAGAAAAAATGCTTACATTGTTCTTTAGAAAGTTTAGAAAGCTTGAAACTAAGAGCTAACTAAGAGTTTTTCCAAAATAATGTGCGTTTTGAGGAAGCATAGATCTCTTGATACGCATCAAAAGATAGGGTAGATAAATAAACATTCATTTTTGATGCTCCGGTGACGGAAAAGGTCCATCATTGTATCAAATTAATTACTGTGTCAAAGGTCATTCAAATCTTGCTGACTGTTGACTTTGACAACAAATTGTAAACAAATATTAAATTCGAAGATTCGATCACCCTTGCCATCCGCTGACATAAAACTTTTTTAAAGTAGCCGGAAGCTGGAGAAGAAACTCTTTCAAGAAATTAAATGGTTGCGTTACCGGTCGACGAAATCAAAAGGTGACTATAAAGTTACTAACCACAGCGTTCTATTATAATACAGATAGGAATTTATATGGGCCAGAGCGGAGCTCTTTTACCCTGTATGAGGGAAAGTCATGAAGGAGTTGATTTGAAATGGTGTGAGGGGGGGGGGGGATGGAGTAGAAAAAAAAAAGTTCATTTGAATTCTGAAATTTTGAATTCAAATTATGTTTTTCGCAATCACGAACTGAGACAGGACCCTACTCATTGGAGTTATTGTTTCTAGAAACGGCTCCTTCCCCCCCCCCCCCCCAAGTCTGCCTCTGCTCCTGGGCGGTTACGTGTGCCGAAATGGGAACATTGGGCGCCGAGCACTTTGGGTGCCGGGAACTTTGGGCGCAGAGCATTTTGGGCGCCGGGAACTTTGGGCGCAGAGCACTTTGGACGCCGAGCGTTTAGGGCGCCGGGAACTTTGGGCGCCGAGCGTTTTGGGCGCCGGGAACTTTGGGCGCCGAGCACTTTGGGCGCCGGGAACTTTGGGCGCAGAGCGTTTTGGGCGCAGAGCATTTTAGGCGCCGGGAACTTTGGGCGCCGGCAAGCGATTTTGAAACCCTCTCAATTACAGTGCATTGGCGAAATTCGGAAGCTGCCAAAATGGTTGGCGAGAATTTCGCAGTGCTGCTCTTTGCGGAGCGCAATGCTACTTATGCTCTGCTCAAGCGCCTTTGCTTGCAACCTGTCCGTTTGAAAACAAAGTTCATTGTAATAGTCGCGATTGTCATAAAGTTCTGTATTTTTAAAACTCTGAACTACATTCTTGGTCTAATTAAATAATTATTTGAACACAATATGTATCAAGTTTTTAAATGCTGCAAGTCGTGTATGGATATTACGCTAGTTAAATTTTGTATTGAGACTTATAAATTTTGTTTACAAATGCTCCTTGTGCAGTCGTGAAAGCTTGGCTTCATCTTCATACGTTATGGCTTTCATATTTTAACTCGTATTATATTTAAAATCCTTGAAACTTATGTTTTGTCACATACAATCTTATTTTGTGAAACAACCACGAATTTTGTTAGCGTTACTAAAAAGTTGTTATATTGTTGACTAATATAATGTAAAAAATATATGAATTTTTTAGGATATATTTGACATTTCTTTTAATTCAGTATTGATTCAATGTATTTTAATTCGTAAATATACTTCAGTTTGATTCTTCTGTGTGTTGAAGTTACACATAATTCAAATTGCAGATGATATTTCCTTTTATATTTTCCGAAAAATATTAAAGTGCATTTTACTTATGAGTTAAAAACTAGTTAGGTTGTGGAACAGTCAAAAAATATTAAGAATTTTTCCTACCTTTCCTGCAATCCTACTGGTGATTAAAAAATTAAAGTTGAAAATAAAGAATGATAACGGAATATCATATCAATTTATTTTAAAACTAATAAAATCTCGGTTGTGTTTCTTTAAAAAAAACCCTATATTTTCCCCTCAAAGCAACAGTAAGATATCTTGGTGTTATATCTGTGATTAGGTATGTTACTGTTGTTCTGAAGCTATGATGTATTTTGGTTTTGCATTAAAAAAAATCCGAGTTTAGACCAAAATATCTAGGACAGCATCAAGACAAGTTAAAAAAAAAAAAAAAATCTAAAGATGGAATGGCAGATCTACCATGTTGCAATTGTAAGGGGCTCCCAGAACCATAAGGCTATAAAGATGATTCAAAATTGCAACCTTTTTTTTTTTCTTTTACTTAGTTCTACGATAGACAAAGACTTAATAAACTTTTTAGAAATATCAATATTTTGAAATTTACCAAGCTAAACAATGAGATGGACTGGTCATTTCTCAAGAATGGAAAATGACAGAGCTGCGTTGACGGTCTTTAGTGCGGTCCCATTTGGACAGCGACCAATGGGTAGACCAAAAACAAGATAGGTCGACTGTGTGGACTCTGATTTTGATTTCATTAAAATCAAAAACTGGAGGTCAACGACAAAGAGGAGGACAACCTGGCGGGATCTCCTGAAAAAGGCCAAGCCTCGCAATGGGCTATCCAGCCAATTATGATGATAGTTACAGACAAAGGGGTCCCCAAAAATATATTTCAATGGGCCTCTTAAACCCATAAATCAGCCACTGAAAACTAATCTTCTGGTAACTCTGAAATAATTCGAAGTGAATATTTACCAAATACTTGAACTACCTATAATCTGTGAAAAGGTAATTGTTTCTTATTCACAGTAATTATTACAATTGGCTAAAATCACATTGACTTGCTCAAAACATGAATAAGTACAGAAATTCTTAATTTCTTAGTATTTCCTGAATTGCTAATACTTCGTATAAGCAGGCTTGTCATTTCGAATTTTTCCAGGGTTTGAGGGGTGGGAGAGGGTGTTTACTCAATGCAAATTTTATTGCAGAAACTACAACCCCTTATATGTAACATTAATTTCTCAAAGGTAGGGGTGAGGCAATTGACCCTCCTAAATGACAGGCCTGCTTATAGGAAGTTTAAATTTCGACGGGGTCAACAAGAGGCCATGTCTGCCTGGTGTATACCCAACCGGCAGCTCTGTAATGCTGTGATTAGGATTTGCGTAGCCTTCACAATATTCCCGGGTTGGGTTTGCCCCAACTATAGTGAGCCTAGCTTGGAATCTAAGTGATATATTTATGGGGGGCTGAAAAGAATAAGGTTTTGTCAAAATGTCTTCTGTTGAAAGGTTCTTCATTAAGGGCGTAAGGATTGGAAGGGGCACCATGGACTCTCACAACCCTTTGCACTGAATCTTATTCAGCTCCCTATTCTGCACAAAGTATGAAGTTGAGAAGACGATTGAATGTCATGGAGAAGCGTGCCATATCTTGCATTCACTTAGGCTTCAGATCTGACCCTTCCCCCAATTTTCCATCCACTTCCACAGTACCATGAATTCAAAATTAATTATAATGCAAGAATAATTAACTGCAAGCTCCTTCTGCAAACTTATATGGATTGCTTTGAACCTAAAAACGAAAAACATGGGTGGCTCACATGTTGTAGGGTGCTTACTTTGGCTCAAGAGCCTCCCCCCCCCCTTTCCCCAACTACCAATCACTTCTGAATTGCTCCAAATTCAGAGTTAATTACAATACAATATGAATAGCAACCCCTTCTGCAAGTTTTCCGAATTGCTTCACATGCCATGAATGTAAGGGAAAAAAACGGAACGAACAAGTTCAAAAGGTGCGAGAATGCACTAGCCAAGGGCACTCACTTTGGCTCCCCTCCCCCCTCTAACTTAACTATCACAGGTGCTATGAATTCAAAGTCAATTATACAATATTTTCTGTAAACTCCTTTGATAGGGAACATTTTAATATAATTAAAATTTTGGTGCAATCTGCAAATTGTTATCAATTATCAGTTCATTCAGGCAAAATTAACAAGGCCAAAAAAATTTTTTTTTTTTTTACAGCTCTGAATATGTTATTATCATTAACATGCAAATGAACTCATACCTATTAGACTATAATGATTTAGTACAGTTAAGGAGTGACACAAGCTCGGAGCATAAAACAATCGAAATGGAACAGCTTACAATGACTACTGATTGCGAGTAGTTGGGTGGTAGACAAACGTGTCATTTCAATTTTTTCTAGGAAATGGGGGGGGGGGAGTGTGCAAAGGCTGACACTGGTCGCTCAAATTCTCACGAGCCCCACAGAGCATAGGAGCAGTGACTCAACATCTTCCCACCCATCCTTTCCCCTTTTTATTATTTTTTTTTATATAAAACTAAAAACAGACAGATGAAGGTGAAATTATAAATTAAATGAAAAGGATTATATTCTTTCCTGAGATAAAATATATTTCTTAGATCATTAAATGGTAGTATTTTTTACAGATTTTCTCACGACATTTTTATTGTTAAAAAACTTTATGAACTAACCAAAATCTTCAACATTGTTCAGAGAAAACCAATAAATTAAAACATCAACAACATGAAAAAAGCACACTCAGATCGTATTTCAGTTACCATTCTCAAGAATATAAAAAAAAAACCAACAGTCAAAGAAACTCATTTTGAAACAGCATGTATTATCTACCATGTTTGAATCTGTTCTGCGTCTCTTTCAATAAGAGTTTATTGCGAATGTTTACAGCAAGCAGAATTTTCCGAAGAAACCCCCCACACAACACAAACTGGTGGAATAGACGTTGAAAAGTCGTCGAATCTGGTGTAAACACTCGTCTGTAACTGATCTAAAAACCGTCTGTAACTCGTCGAAATGTCCCCTCAGAACAGTCGAAAATCGTCTTGTACACGTCGAAAAGACGACTACAATGGTTGAAAAATGGTAGAATTAGATCAATAATAGACGATATCCATAGCGCTAGATAACGTTACCAAGAACAGTTATGATCTAAAAAACGTCTTCTAGGTGCGTTATTAACGCAGCACACCTTTTTTCAATTCTGGACTCTTAATTGTAATGTTTATACAACACATTACATATCACTAATAACATAGCAACAAGTGTTGCCAATTATGTCAATAAATTATAAGTATCATCATTGTCATTAATATTTTTTAAAAATAAAGTTCTAGCCCTTTAACCGTTGTTACATGAACTAATGAACTATTTTTAATTCACTTTTTGCAGCATTTAGCACCACCGCAATCCGCTTTCACCCATTACTGTTTGTGTAGATTCTACTGGACACTTCTATTCGACGTTTAGTAGACGACCCTTGTGGATGATCTAATTTACGTCTTTAAAGGATAACTAATAGACGTCCAATTATAGACGTTTAATAGAACATCTAGAAATGACGTTTATTAGTCATAGAATAGATATCACCTTTAGATGTAGATGAGTGTAGATGAGTTTTAGAGGAGTTTCGACGAGAAATAGTCGTTTTATAGACGAGTGTGCTGTGTGGCCTACGAAAACGGAAATATTTCACAACACAAAAACGGTAAATCGTGAAATTAAAACGAACTAAAACTTTAAACAGCAATATTTCGCATTGCAATTTCTACCTCACAATTTAAAGGGGCGGCTCTGTTTACATTTTACTCGGGGTTGCTTTAATGTATCCAGGTTACCATGCTGTTTAATAGAACGCGCTCGTTTTCATTTCTCATTTCGCCAATGTACTGTAATTGGTTTTTTTCAGCGATCCTAACCGGTCGACCACTGAGTAACCGGTTGCTAACCGCTGCGTTCTATCATCAACTGGTTACCGTATTAATATGTTGATTAGTTGATTGAAGCACGTGATCATTAGATGTCACGTGATCGATTAACCGGTAGCTACCAGTTGAGCTCGTCGAACGCAAGCATTCCTTGCGTTCGACGAACCTCACCGGTCGACCGGTTACTAACCGCAGCGTTATATGATCAACCGGTTACCATTCTAAGCAGTTGATTGGAGCACGTGATCATTAGCTGTCACGTGATTAACTAACCGGTAGCTACCGTAACGTAAGCATTGAGAGCGTTTCAAAATTCGCCGCCGGGAACATTGGGCGCCGAGCATTTTATACCCCGGGAATACTGGGCACAATATGCTCGGCGCCCAAAGTTCCCGACGCCCAAAATGCTCAGCGCCCAATCTTCCCGGCGCCCAAAATGCTATCGGGGCCCAAAGTTCCCGGCGCCCAATTTATGGCGCCCAATCTTCCTAGACCGACGTGTGCATAGTTGTGTGTGTGCGTAGACCTGTGTGTATGCACGTAGGACTCAAAATCGGAGCAGCCGCGCCGCGCCGCCAACAGAGGAGGACGGTGGGCGGTGGTGCTGCATAGGCTTCTGGTCCAAGTTGAAAAAGGCACGGACAACAAAAACGGTCAAATGAGAACAATAAGCAATCGTGATTGCTCAAAAAAAAAAAAAAAAAAAGGCAAGGAGGAAAGCTGGGAAAAAGAGGAAGGGAACAGGAGGTGAAAAATCCGGAAAAGCAGCACCAGGCGGTGAAGCTAAGGTGGCGGGAGGCTGGAGCCGAGTTCTTTTAGGCTGCTGATGAAACCCTCTATAAGGTCCTTCATCCTAGTATGGTAGTCCTTCTGTAGGCTTCGGGAGTGCTGGTCCTTTGTCTGGGGGTCGGTATAGTCAGGAACCTTGAGGGGTGGGGCGCAGGAATCCGGATCTTAGGTCTCCGGAGGCAGTTCCCAGTCAGAGGCGGAGTGTTTTCCATCGCAATTTATGCATCGGAGGTTTTCTTTCTGGGTGCACTCTCTTGAATCATGTGTGGCAGCACAGAATCTGCAGGCTGGTGTTTTCCTACACCCATGTGCCGAAGTGGGCGAAAAATTGGCAGTCATAACACTGCGTGATGTCGTTTTCTTTTTTCTTCAGTTTCTCCATACGGATACTGAAATGTCCGATAGTCCGGACTGAGGAAAGTCCTTCGTTTTCTTGAGTAGTTAGAGCGATGACAAGGTAGAGGGGAAGTGGAGATTTGTCCTTCCTAGTGAACTGGATGACCTTTTCAATAACGAATCCTTGGTCGTCTAACTCCCTGATAATTTCCTCGGTAGTAAAGTCCTCAGGGAGGCCTCTGATAACTTTCTTTATGGGTATTTCATCTATGGGTCTTCTTGTCCAGTACTCGACTTTGTTGGTTTCCACGAATTCCTTCACAAGTGCGAAATCTTGTTGGGTCTCAGGCTGTATTCGGATTTCTTTTCCTCTGATGGAAGCATCGATTTTTGCTTTGGTGGCTACAGTCAAGTCCTTAATAGCTGAGCTGGGGTTAGCAACTTTGGCGAGGGTGATGACTGGGCATTTGGGCTTGGTGTTCTGGGGTAGAGCTTGCTCTGTGCGGAAACACTTGCGTAAGTGGTTTTAGCTGCCAGTTCCTTTTTGAGTTGGTTGATCTCGGTCTTTAGACGGAGGTTCTCTTCTATTACGTTAGAACGGAGTTCAGCTTCCTTTTTGCATGATGTGTAGTGGCTTCGGTACAGTCGAAGGATTTCCAATACTTCATCGGGGGTAGTGTCCGGGTTAGACCTGTAGTTGATAATATCCATGAAAATTCTATGGATCGTCTGATTGATGCTTTGGAATCAGCGGGCAGGACTTGATTTCCTCCAAGACTTTCTCGTAGTTGTAAGCGTAGTGTTGGAAAATGTCATCGTAAGGCATCGGGTCGTCCATCTCTTCGTCCGGATCGATAGGCCTTGGGCTGGGCGCTTGGCGGCTTCATGGGAGCATTAGCATGGGCGGATTTATGGGGGGGCAGAGGGGGGCATTGCCCCCCCAGTCTTGGGAGGACTTTATATAGTAACAACACATCTTCCAAAAATTTAAAAAAAAAATCATTATATTTTGTTTTTGAATAGTTCAGAAGAGCATTGGTAGATTTATAGGGGGGCATAGGGGGCAATGCCCCCCAGTTTTGGGAGGAGTTTATACAGTAACAACTTATCTTGCAAAAGTTATAAGAAAAAAAACATGATTTTTTCTTTTTTGTATAGTTCCATTAAAATGAAGAGATAATAGCCAATGTCCTTTTCTGAAGGGAGAAAAAAAAAAGAAAAAACCGAACATTAAATACAAATAGTACAGCTGTCACTGAGGTACTGAAAATTGGTCTAAATTCACTATTTTGAACTGAAAACCATTTCGGCAAGTATATGAATGAAAATATAGGCTAAACGAGCTATGCATTCAGCTGCAACACTTATAATAATTGACGTTGGGGACCCTCCCTTCCCCCTCCTCAATTTGCGCTAACAAAACGATCTATTCATTATGATTTGTTTTCTCTTTTCAGAATGTTTATTTTTAATTTGCGTGACTTCAAAAACTAGATGTGTTGGGTTGTTACAGACGAAAGATTTTGAAGAACTTTCTGGATTCACACATTCAAATGAAATTGGCTGATTTGAAATGTATGCTATTGCAAAAGAAGTGCATAGCTAAAAGGTTTTTGTACAGAAAAATACTATCAAATGTAACAGTTAACACCATACTCAACGAATGTATGTAACAATGAAACAAAAAACTGAAAAAATTGTCCAACCATTGAACAAACAGAACGTAAAATCACTGTAAACAATACGTTAATATTTTAGAGGGGGAAAATGCGAATCTCAATCCCTAGCAGTTCAAAACTAAATTTCTGATTTTCCAGAATCATACATAGTAAGGAAAACGTCTGAATAAAAGAAAAAGTGAGGGAGATATATTTCCGGCATGAAAGTTTTTCACAATATTCTAAGATCGCATTATTACCTGTTGAAATGTTTTTATAACTGTGTTTTCTTTATTTTTTAAAGGAAAAAATTTGTATATATGAAACTAATAGTTAGAACTGTACTTCATACGCTTGGAAAATTTTCGGCTTGTCTTTTTTTTTTTTTTTTGAGAAAGAAAAGCAAATACTATCGCAAACTTAATAAATTTCAGTTATCTGAACGTTCTGATTAATTGAATCTTTTTAAGAGGGAAAGTATTATTTTCCTTACTTTCTAAATACTGTTTAAATTAAGGTGTAAGTCATAATCATCTATGTCTAAATGAGACAGTTATTGTCATTATTGAAATCTGAGTAATTCAGTCATCAAAAGTTTTGGAAAAATTTGCTGAAATTCGATAAAAACCGATAAAAACCTTACACAGATTGGTAAAATTGTAAAAATCCTTTAACTGTAAAAACTGATGAATTTTCGTTAAAATTACAAAAAATCAAACAAAAATCTGCAGGTAAGAGTGAATTACATGCAGGGCCAGATTTGCCTAAGATAAAAAAAGCTATAGCTTAGGGCCCCTGCTTTGAAGTGGGCCCCTAACTCCCAAAAAATTGTGATTCGTTCCTTAAAAAAATGGAAAGTGCTTGGAAAACTAATTTCATTTTCAAGTACTTGAAAACCTTGAATATTTGGAAACGTGTGGCTACAAACCTTAAATTTTAAAATTTCAAACAAATTGTAGGGCGAGGAATGCCAAAATGTGTTAAATTCAGCTCCATGCTCAGAGCCGTGTCCAAGGGGAGGGTTTTAGGGGTTAAACCCCTCCCATTGGGGAAAAAATAATAAGGAAATAAATGAAGAATTGTGCATGTTTAACAATTAGCTTTAACGTTGAAATTTGTGTACAGAACTTTTTTTTAAAAAGCATTCTCTTTGAAGTTGCCTGGCAACTTGCGACTGTCTTCTCTTAATCAACTAAAATCATATTTTGGAAAAACAGAAATGGAGGAACGGTTGAATAAGCTGTCAATACACGTTTAATATTGCTTCTCATAAGGGGTTTTGATCTGGGGCGTGTCACAAAAAGCGATGAGTGCTGCCGCTCGGTAGATGCATAGTAATTGGGTTTGTTTATGTAATTTACATCTGCATCGAAACTCTTCCTATTTAGTTTGCTAAGCATTATCTTAGAATATTAAAACCTGAAAACATTTGTCATAAAAGAATTTGAAATTTTCTCAGTATTAATTGCAATATATTGCACATTAAGCAGATAATAGGTTGGAATCTGAACAAGCAGTAAAATGGATAAATACTCAGGTTTTCTTGCGCAATCAGAAATTTCCTTCTGGGAGGTGGGGTTCATAGCGATCCTTACATGTATGTACAATACAACCTCATTTATCCGGACTAGATGAGACCAAATGCAATCCTAAAAAGCGAAAATCCTGATAATAATCAATAATATTCTTAAGTATGCAGACTTATCTTTGATTGCACCAAAAAACAATGCTTTCTAACAAAACTATATCATACCGTTTTTTCTCAATTACTTCATCAGTTATAATTCAGCTGCAATAGCAATGGGCTGACATCCAAAGAGTATATCATATTGTTTGCTAAATTAGTACTATACTTTATTGTATGTCCGTTGCAGGAATAGTATGCTTGATCGAAATGAAACCGAGTATTTGGCGTATTTAAACTTCCCTTCTTGAAATCAAAATTTTAAATGATTATTTACGTAAATATATTTTTTTCTACAAATTTGATCCGGATAAACGGGGGCTGTATAAACGGGGTTCTGCAGTGCATAAAATATATTAATACAATAGGTAGTATATAACTTAAAATCTAATCATCTGCGGATTTGAACCATCCCCCTGCCCTCTGAACCGCCAAGCCCCTCATTGTGACCATTAAACAAATGTTTTGCACCCCCCACCCCCAAAAAAAAAAATATTTTGAAATGACAGGCCTGCAAAAACCCCTCCCTTTATGGAATCCTGGACACGGGCCTGTCCATGCTACATCCTGCAACAAAAATGTAAAAAGCATGGTTCTCGCGTTTGTAACATATTACTCGAAATAAATTTTTGTGACTCACATGCTTCATATCTTGCTATTTATTTAATCCTGAATGCAGAATTTTGGAAATTCTTTTGTATTGATTGCTTTTATCTTACTTTTACTGCATATTGTTAATCTGTTTAGCCCGAGAAAAAAATTATACATCACCCCTATTGCTTTTCGCTTTCTGCACTACTTATAATTAAAAAAAAGTTGTAATGAGAAATTAAAGTTTATTTTTTCTTTTAAACTTAAAATAACCGTTTCTTACAAAGTTTGAACAATACTGTACAACTGTATAATCTACTACTCAATTTCAGAGACTGGAAAGTGCAAATTATTGATAGGTTCCAAAATCCCTGAAAAGAATTGGCGCAGTATAGCCTTCCAGGGCTCTTAAGCCAAAAACCCAATCTAACCAAACAAACCTTGAAAATAATTAGACAAGTCTTTGAAACTCCTAAGCAAAGTATGCTTCAATTTTATTTCTTATCAGTAGTATAAATTAAGAATTGTACAAATGGGTAGTATGTTCTTCTCTTGATACCTATTCTCTAAATCTGTGCATCATTTCTTTTAAAGTATTAACTTGCATCACAAAGCACTTTTAAAGCATAAAAAGAAAAAATATATACATTTGCCTATTATTTTCAATTAACCCTTATAAGACTTCAAAATGCAGAATTTTATATCCATTTTACATAATTTCCTCCGGGGGAGTAACCCCGGGCCCCCTAAAATTGGAGATATTCTACATCCCACTTAAAAGGGAGCCCTGCGTCACTCTCTTAATACCAGCTCCCTCTCTTTTAAGGTCAATTAAAAAAGGACAGCATAATTTCACACAGTAATGTAAACGACACATAAAAAAGTAGGCCTTATGAATCACAGAAAACAGATAAAAACATGGGAGAGATGGTCGGGGAGGGCAATTAAAAATGTTGCTCTAAAAAAAAAAAAAAAATCCTGCCCCCCCCAGGAACTCAGTCCTAAATCCGCCTATGAGCATTAGACGGGATTTCGGTGATGGGATAAATCCCACCGGCCCTGAGAAGGGCCCCTTGGCCCGCGTCTGTAGCGAGTTTGCCCTTTTTCCGCTTCCTGTGATCCAATATATTCGAAGGAGAAGCGAGGTACGTAAGCAGAAGCGTTCTTCGAGGAGTCCTCCATCCTGAATCAAAATCAAATCTAAAGTTGTCACGTGGTCAACAAACTGGTAGCTACCGGTTAAGGTCGTCGAACGTAAGCAATGTTTTGGTTTGTGAAGTGAAAGGAAATGGCATGTGATTCAAAAGAGCAGAAGAGTTTTCTGTGTTGGTAATGTGATTCTTCGTAAACAAGATAAATGTTCAAGTTTTTCAGTAATTATGTCTAAGCACTAAAATTATTCAAAATATTTTAATTCTTTTTCTTTTCTGTCTGACATTCTGTACCTCTTGTTCATTTTTTTTTTCATGTGGTAGGGGGTGTGGTTAATTATTCTATTGGTGTTTATCTCTGTTCAACTTCATGCTCAGTTGGATTTAGTTTAAGCTATAGCTGTTCTGGCAAGCAGTTTAATTTTAATGCTCATTTAAGAGCAAGAGACACAAGTTGTTTTGGTGTTGGTCATTTCATTTATTTTCCCCCTATAGTTTATACAAACGATTTTATGTCGCGATGTCGCAAAACGTCACGATATCCATCTTCATGACAGGTTATCCACGTATACTATTCATTTCAAATTGAATGTAAATTTTGACATTGCGAAACAAAAGTCAGAAAGAAAAGTAATTTAAGCGAAATGAACAGTTAGAACATATGCTGAATTTTGGGGATTCCAGCTGGGGCCGTAATTGTAAAGGAGGTAATCAAAATTCAGACAATTTTAGAAGTTTTCTCTAGATTTGTAAGTGTAGCTTCACATCTTATTGTAGGTGTGAACTGTGTCAGAAAGAGCTTGTTTGAACTTTTATTCTATGCATAAGGTTAATTTCTGCATTATTTTTCAGAATCTCGTTGGACTTAATGGAATAAATAGCTGCATATTACATCAATGGTATGACTACTCCCTCAGTCACTTTAAAGTAAGTGTGAATCTTACACAATAGTAGGGAAGAAAGTTTTTGAATAACTTAAAAATTACTCTCAGATTAGGCTATCGGTACATGATTAACATTCTTTTTCTTAAGAAAAAGAATACTAGCCAAGCAGTGTTATCAGTACGGAAATATTCAATCAAGTTCCGGGCATTATAAAAATACTTAAAAATGGACAATTACAATCACAATCCCCCCCCCCCCCAAAAAAAAAGCTTTAGCTAATACTGTACACCATTAAAGTGCAGAAGTGTTCCTATCTGTTGAATTTTGTTTAAACAAAACATAATTAGTTGTTAAGAATAATTTCCTCATATTTAAGTGATATCCTAATCGTTAAGTTTAATACCCATAAGAGCTATGGGGCTCTACATCTCCTAATGCCAGGGCCGATTTTTTTAACCAATCCGCCACTGACAGTAAGTTGCATTTAGATGTTCTGTGTGCTTAGAGCTGCAGTTAGTTTAACAGTTTACTGTTAACTACTACTAGTTAACAGTTTACCTGTTTTAGTAAGAAAAATGGAAGATAAGTGTAGTGTAGAAGAGTTGACATTAACTCGTTGTCACAAATTTAGTCATGGAGCACACAAGTTATAGAAAATGTTGATGATTTGTGTGAAAATGAACAAATTTTCCTAAAGCTACAAACTGAATCAGAACAAGAATTCAAACTATTTGTCTGCATCACAAAATATTTCTGAAAAAGTTTGAATTTCTAAAAAAGGTAATAAAATATTAATCACACTACATAAAGAAGTTGGAAAAACATTTAAGTGGAATCAATATTTCAGAGAAAAAGTAAATAAAAAATTATCTTGTAAATAATAGGAATAACAGGCTGATTTGATAGATGCTGAATGTTTAATAAAATAATACATTAAAAATTGTGTTTGTAAGCTCTTTATTCTAGCAAGTAATACAGCTATGTAAACAAATTGGTAATGAAAATTTTTTGAAAATATTTTGTTTTAAATATATACATACATAAAAAGAAATGGAATAGCCATTAATTTTATTTTTTTAAAAGGCAGAAAATGCTTTTAAAATTCTCCCAAAGGCATTGGTTTTAACATATATACGTATTCTAATACAGTATTTCTGCATATGAAAGGACTGTTTTGATGAAAAAATCCCCTTTCAGAAGATATTTTTGATCAATAAATCCCCTTCAGAAAGTATTGTTAATCAAAAAAACCAATTTCAGAAAGTATTTTTGGTCCAAAAACCCCTTCCAGTAGGTATTTTTGGTCCAAAAACCTCCTCCAGAAGGTATTTCTGGCTGCACTAATGTACTGTGTGATGAAATTAGTAAAAAATAGCATTTTTATGAATAAAATAAAAATTAAGAGTATTTCATGTGCAAATTACTGAGATATTTATATTTTTAAATACACTCATTTTTTAATAATAATGTGGGAAAATAAATACATAAAAAATAAAATTAAAAAAAATAAAAGCAATGAAGCAGATTTATTTTTAAGCTAAAAATATAAAGAACTGAAAAAGCCATTAATTTTATTTTTTTTTTAATGGCAGAACACACATCTAAGATCATCAGGATAAAAGAATATTTTTGATTATCATATTCCCTTTGGTTGATATTGACTTTAAAGTATTTCATACTTTTAGAAAAAAAATTACGAAAACAATTTTTTTCTACTTTTAAAATATTATTTAGAATTTTTTTACATTTTTTTCTGAAATCCTCATACTTTCATCAATATTACTGTAAATTTTCATAAAAATTGGCTGAAAAATAAATGAAATACAAATTATTTTCAATCAACGAGCAGAATCGTCATAGTTTAGAAAATACGAAAAATTCAAAAGTTTGACTCTCTGTAAAATGAAAACTAAAGCAGATTAAGAAGAAAAAATTGATGTGGATACTTTTTTACATCAAAGGACTAAACTCACCAAGTTTCATCAAAATCTGAGTCGGAGGGTGTCATGGCTTGGTTGAATTGACGTGGAATGACCCTAAACAAAGTTTTGATTTAACGCATAAATTTAGCAAAAAGTGAGAAAGTAATTATTTTTAAGTTATCCTCAAAATTAAGCTTAAAGATTATCTAATAAATTATGATTTATTCTTAAAATTTTGATTACAGCATGCTAATTACTTAAAATCAGATGAGCAAACAGTGTAATCTAGTGCAAATGAAGATTTCTTCCATGGCTGTATGCAGGCTTGATCTAGGTGCCCCCCGCAGGCCCCGTGGGGGAGGGGGGTAAGTTTTCAAAAGGCCCACGGCCCAAAAGATCAAAAAATAAATAAAATCTAAAAGTCCTTGTCTCAAGCTTTAACAGTTGAATATATTTTGTAATGTTTTTGTAAAAATTTGAGGAAAACTTGAAACTCAATGCATATTACTAAAATGCATAAGCGAGAGGGGGGGGGGCAGTGGGGAGTTATGGGAGGCTTGTTCTCCTCCTATCGTAACTTATAAATAAATGAGTTTCTAAAATCAGGATAATTAAACCGACATAGCTACCCAGAAGTGTTTTAAAAAAGTAACTTAAAAACCTGAAATAATAAACCAATAATAATAAAAATAAATAAAATAATCAAATTATTTTCAAAGTTTTAGGAGAAATATTGAAGCAGTTAAAAACATACAACATCGCTCGTTAAAAGAAATTTTCTTTTCGGGTGGGGGGCAAGAGGAATCCAGTGGGCTGTTTGGGGCCCTGCTGATTTTGTGCAGGGGAGCCCAAAAATTTATAGATCTGGGCCTGGCTGT